>NC_092877.1:165984999-166284999 GCF_028372415.1 Notamacropus eugenii | reverse complement strand
TCTGCTGTCACTTAACCAAATGACCTCCAAGATTTTTTAAAATGACTAAAGTATTCCATTTCCTATCCTACAGGTATTTGAATATCTACTAAAAATATCTGATTTCATTGGTATGCATGTTCTATTCAGAGATGAAGATCAATACTCTCTTCTGGTCCCTCATCAGTTCCCATGATCTTAATTGTAATCTACATGCAGATGACTGCCTCATCTATATATCTATGCCTCCCCCCCATACATCCCTGTCCAAGGTCTCTCATTTGAACTTTAGTCCCATGTCACCAATCACCTATTGGATATTTTAAAATGGATGTCCTGAAATCATCCCTAATTCAATATGCTCCAAATAGATTCCCCACCCCACCCCCTTTCTAAATGTCCTTATTTCTATTGAAATAGTCAACATTATTGCAGGTTCTCAGGTTCATAACCAAGGTCTTATTCTGAGTTTTTCATTCTATCTTAAGCCCACATATCTAGTGAGTTGCCAAATCCTGCCATTTCTACTTCCATATCAATACATCTGAACCATTCTCTCTACTCATATTCCCTTCAATTTGGCCTTCATGACCTCTTACCTGGATTATTGCATTTACCTCAAAATTGCCTTCCCAGTCTCAGCTATCTCCTTTTATTAATCCATTTGCCGTGGTGTAAGGACAAGCAAAGTAGATCTTTAGCTATTTTTCTTTTAGCATAATCAAGTGCCTCTGATTGAATCTTACCTTTATCAACAGTCTTTACTTGAAGTAAAGTACAGAAACAAGAGTTTCTTTAATTAGAAACACTGTATGTATTTGTATTGTTAATGTGATTAAAGATTTTCTCCACCCATTAACAGGCCTTTCCATCAGGGGGTATTTGATTATGAAAGAATTGTAGGAAAGCTCATTAACCTTTGGTTAATGAGGCACTGGTTCTCAAGAGTTGGGATATCCTCTTGCTCTATAAAAAGTTGGTTGGTTGGTTGGTTGTTGTCCTTCGTCTTTGAAAAGGATCAAAATGACATCACCATTGTAAAGTGAAATTTCAGTGTGTCCAGCTGTGGCTGATCAAACCAATATGAGCTTGGAATGCTCTACCATAGGTTGGGCACAGATAATCTGTTTCAATATTTGGGGTGGATGTCCCCAGTTTGCACATCCTGCGTTTACTTTGTGCTGTTTCAATTCTGCTTGGCTCAAAGAGTACAGCACTCTTTCTTATGTGGACATGCCATGCTGAGTGGTCCTGTGCCAGTGTCTCCCATATTGCACAGTCAAATTCAAAGTTCATGAGAGAGACCTTGAGAATGTCCTTGTATCATTTCTTCTGGCCACCGTGTGATTGCCAGCCCCATGCAAGTTCTCCATAAAATGGTCTTTTTGGAAAGCATACATATTGCATTTGAACAATGTGGCCAGCCCATCGGAGTTGAGCTCTCTGAAGAATAGTATTCAAACTTGGCAGTTCAGCTCAAATAAGGAGGTAATCCTCAGAATCAGACAGTTCAAGTGGAAGCGATTCAGTTTCCTGGCATGGCACTGGTAGACTGTACATGTTTCACAAACATATAACAATGAAGTCAGTACAATGGCTCTATAGGTCTTCAGTTTGGTAGTCAGTTTAATACCTCGTTTCTCCCAAATCTTTCTTCAGAGTCTCCCGAACGCTGAGCTAGCTCTGACAATGCATATGTCAACCTCATTGTCAGTTGTACATCCCTGGAAAGTACACTACCAAGGTAAGTGAACTTATCCACAGCATTCAAAACTTCTCCATTTGTTGTAACCGATGGTTCCGCGTATGGATGGTGTGGTGGTGAGTGATGGAACACATTTGTTTTCTTGGTGTTAATTATAAGGCCAAAATTAGCACAGGCAGCAGAGATCCATACTTTGTTGCATCTCACATTGGTTAGTGATAAGGACATGATCCTAAGAGATGGGCTGAACACTTCCATAGTGTTCTCAACAGACCATCATCAATCAGTGCTGAGGCCATTGACCGTTTGCCTCAGGTTGAAGTGAATCCCTCCTTAGCTGAACTTCCAACTGAAGAAGAGGTTTTGAGGACCATTAGACTCCTTTCCTATGGCAAAGCACCTGGTGCTGATTCTATTCCAGCTGAGATCTGCAAGGTAGGGGAACCATTGCTCATATAAAAGCTGGCTGAAATTTTCCAGGTTATATGACAAGAGGAGGTTATCCCCTAGGAGTTCAAGGATGCTTCCATTGTCCATCTCTATAAGGGTAAAGGGTATAGATTGTCCTGTGACAATCACAGGGGGATCTCTATCTTAGAGATCAAAATTCTTGCTAGAGTCCTCCTTAATAGGCTGATCCTTCACCTGGAAGATGGGCATATACCTGAGAGCCAGTGTGGCTACAGAAAGGGCCAAAGAACAGTCAATATGGTGTTTGCCGCCCAACCACTCCAGGAGAAATGTCAGGAGCAGAACAGAGGTCTGTACACAATTTGTGGATCTGATCAAGTCCTTTGACACTGTTAGTCATGAGAGCTTATGGAAAATTTTTTCAAAATTTGGTTGCCCAGAGAAGTTCATCAATATTGCACATTAGTTTCATGATGACCTGTTTACCAGGGTTCTGGATAATGGATAAAGTTCTCTTGCCTTCCCAGTCACCAATGGAGTGTAGCAGTGTGCTTGCTCCCATGCTTTTTAGCATGATATTTTCAGCCATGTTGACAAATGCCTTCAATGAGAATGAACATGGCATTAAGGTCAGCTACCATACTGATGGTAAGTTCTTCAATTTGAAAAGGCTATAAGCCAAGACCAAAGTGGAGGGAGTATTGGTGCATGATTTTCTGTTTGCAGATGATTGTGCACTCAATGCAGCCTCTGAGGCTGAGATGCAACAAAGTATGGAGCAATTATTTGCTGCCTGTGTTGAGTTTGGCCTAATAACTAATTAATCTATAAAAGGTATAAATACTCTGAAGGTGAAGTTTTACTTTGGGGTTTAGTTTTTGCAAGAAGCTTTGTGTGCCAGAGGAGACTCTAGGAAGCCACTAAGGAGCCCCCTGCTTTGAAAACCCAGATGTGGGTGCTTCCCTCTCTGGCAACTATGGTCAGACAGTTTGACCTGTCTGTTGATTTGTAATATATGTATTGCTTATGTCAGACAGTTTGGAAGTGCTATCTGTTGATTTCCTGAACCAAGTGAATTGCATATATACATATACATATATGTACATATATATGTGTATATATATACATATACATGTATATATATATATATTCATACACACACACACACACACACACATACATGTGCTTGATTAAAGGAGATTCTTAACCCCTCAAAAGTTGCCTTTCCTTTCAGAAAAGCAGATCAAAGAAACTGTGATAGCAGCCTCCCCTGTGTATGCTGTGTACTCACTGATACACATGGTACTGCAAAAATTATTTTCTCTAAACATTGAACCAACTAGTCACTTTCTTACTTAATCGACTCCAGTGCCCCCTGAGTTACCTCTAGGATAAAATATAAACTTATTTGTTTAGCTTCCAGTTTCCTCGTGTAGTACTCTTACTTCCTCTGTATGAAAGCTAGGCAAGCTGATCTTTTCTTTGTTTCACACATGATGACAATCCGTCTCTCATCTTTGCAATGGTGAGCTCCTGTATCTGAAATGCTTACCTCCTTACCACTGCCTTATAAACTCCCTGCCTTGCTTAATGATGTAGCTCGTTATACCTTCTGTATAATGGCTTTACTGATTTCCTCTCATTGCTAATGCCTGCTATCCCAACTTACCTTATATTTAACTACTTTATATTTATTTGTACTTAATATATATATAAACATGTGCTTATATATAATGCATAAACACATGTATATAATATATAAAACACATGATTTACAGAAATTGTGTGTATATATATGTGTGTGTGTGTATACATATTTATATACACATAATCTTGCATTAAAATATAAGTTCCTTGAAGGTAGGGTCCTTGTATTCCCATTCCCCTAGGTATGGGGTGTGTTCAGGGAGGACCAGTACCTTTGATGTGATGGCTGATGAGCCCTTTTCAGGACTCTTTCCACCTTTGGTGTCTACCTGTTCCACCCAACTCTCACTCCAAGAAGCTGCAGCATGCGCAGTGGCCATACCCTGGTAAACCATTTTGACAGACAGGACAAACCATGTGAGGGTAACCAAGATGTCTCAAACCTATTGGTGAGTTAGGGGGGTGTCTGCTCCAAGCATGTGTAGACTTACCCTGGTGGAATGGGTGGATGAGAATAATTTGCTTCAATGGCCATGAAGGCAACTGAAGCAGGCGGTGTGGAGCATTTACAACTTGATTACACAGCAAAGATGCCAAGATCATCCACTGTATCCTGAGCCATCACCAGCCATCTTCACTGTGTCCTGCTACTGGACTGCAATGACCCTAGAGGAGAGAGTGAGAGTGATGACTTCATGCATCTCTGCCTTACTTAAATCCAATTTACTCATGAATCAAAACACATCACTTCTAAAGAAAAGTTTGGGAGAGAATAGGTATTAGACTGACTACCAAACTGAAGGTCTACAGAGCTGTTGTTCTGACCTCATTGTTGCATGCCTGTGAAACATGGACAGTCTACCAGTGCCATGCCAGGAAACTGAATTGCTTCCATTTTCATTTCTCATCTAGCTACTTTGAGATTTCTCTGACTGACTTCTCCACCATGAGGCACCTCATTGAAATGACTTCATCCTGAAAGATCTCATCAGTGTTGCTTCTCCAAGTTATAACTACACTCAGCCTTGGAGAGATGAACTCCAAACCTCCATTTAAAGAAAAGCTCAGACGTATCTCCATTTTTCACTTAACTGAAGTATTTTGGGACTTTTTTGACTAACTTCTACACCATGCCCCCACATAGGGTACCTACCCTGGGATTTTCAACTTCCTTTTGTTTATTGTCTTCCTTCTTTTGATTGTAAGTTCCCTGAACACAGTGGGCTGTGTGTGTGTCTGTGTGTGTATACATGTGTTAGTGTATCCCCAGCACTTAGCACAGAACCTAGTACACAGAAGATGCCTAATAAATATATATTAATTGATAAGAAAAAGAAGTTGAGAAAATACTCATGAGAAAATAGGAAACAAAACAAAAATTTTGTATATTTAATATATATTGATATATTTAGAGAATTAAAGAAATTCCCCTAAAATTAAATGAAACAATAACTTCATCAAAGTAATGGGATATAAAATAAATTCTCATAGGTAATCAGCATTTCTATATATTACCAATAAAGCCTGGTAGGAAAAGATAGAAAAATAGTCCATTAATAACCACATAATGAATAAAATATTTGGGAATCCCAAGACAGACACAGAAATTGTATGAATATAAGTACAAAATACTACTTACAGAAGTAACGACAAAAAATATTGAGAAATATTAATTGCTCATGGGTAAGCCAAACCAAAGAGTAAAATGATAACACTTCCTAATTATTTCATTTTCATGTTAATTAAAATACCAAAAGATTAGTTTAGAAACCTAGGAAAAATAATAAAAAAATCATTTTTAGGAATAAAATGTCAAGATTCTCAAGAGAAATAATTTTAAAAATGAGAAAGAAGGGAGCCTCACAGTACCAGATCTCAAGCAGTCTAAAAATCAAAGTATGGATTAAGAGACAGGTAAATCAGTAGAACAACTTAAGTACTAAGTACATAACAGGCTAAAGAAAATGACCCTAGTAGACCAACTTGAGTAAATTCCAAGACTAGCTACTGGAGTAAGGACTTACAATGCAAAGACCCCACAAAATTGTGCTTAAAATACTTGATAACAATCTACCACATATAAAGTTTAGGTCGGCATCTTGTAACATATACCAGGATAAGTTCCAAATAAACATGGGATTTGTATGAAAAGGTCACAACTTAAATTAGGGAAGCAAGGGATAAAAATCTTTCATATCTATGGATAGGACAAGAGAGAGTTCATGACCAAAGAAGAGAAGATAAAATGGAAAATTTTGATTCCATGAAAGTAAAGGGTGTGTGTGTGTGTGTGTGTGTGTGTGTGTGTGTGTGTGTGTGTGTGCAAACAAAACTGATGCAACTAAAATTAGAAGTGAAAGAGATAATGGGAAAATCTTTGCAGTAAATGACTCTAATAAAGATCTCATTTGCAGGACTTATAAGGTACTGAACCAAATGTAAAAAATTGAGACATATGAAAAGTCTTCAAAGGAAGAAATTTAAGCTCTTAATAGCCATATTAAAAATGCTTCAAATCACTGATAATGTTCAAACTATTATTTAAGCTATTTAAAACTTTTATTTAAATTTATTGAATAAATTAATTTTCCTTTTTTTTTTTTTCTTTTTAACACGGTTTATAACAGATAAAGCAATTCAAACTTTTGGTCAGGTGATACATCTTTTTTAAAGCATTTACAATATGGACCACAAAAGAATTTTTTTTTTTAAACATAAACCAACTGAAACACAGATAATATTTATATTGCTAACGTCACAATCTCTTGATCTAATTGTCTCCTCAGTATTTTTAAGAATAAAAAGACCCTAACTTAATGTTGTTGGTCTAAAGTCCTACGCCTATTAGCTTAATTTTAGGCAGTCTTGGATGTTCCTCTACCCATAATCTATAATTGAATAGGTCTAGTATTAAGCTTACAAACCTTTTGATTACAGGGAATTGCCACCAAGAGTAGGGACATTGCAGGGAAACAATATCTCCCCAACTTCATGTCTATTCCAGGAACGAGTAGATTGTCCACTTGTATTCAGTCAGGCTTAAAGTCTGCCAGGTGTCATTGGGGAAATTGAGTCTAGAGAATCCCACCTCAGCCCATGCTGAACAGCTGCTCTCCCACTCTTCCCTTGAGATCACCTATGCAGTTCATACCAGCATCTCATGAGCATACTGGCATCATGTAATGGAGGCTCAGATCACTTTTCTTGCTTCCCATACCTTGAGTTAGACTCACAAGAACAGTCACTTAGTAGTCCCACATCATCTAAAAATGGCAAGTTCCTATAGCCAGGTTTAAAATATGATTATAGTTTCACTTTGCTAAGGAACATCTTTTAGGCAAGTCTTAAGTGGCATACATGTCTTTCTATACATATTCTAGTTCTTGATTAAATGGCAATCATAAAATCAAATTTACCATTAAATCCTTGACTTTTCTATCAATGCCAAATTTTATCAGAAGTTACCTTCCTCTTGGAAAGTTAGACTGAAATTCTTTTCTCCAAACTAAAGATGTCATTGATTTATTCTCAGTAATTAATTCAGTCTATTGTTTTAATACTAATTGCTTTTACCTCACTTTGTAACATGACCAATTTTTCTTCCCATCACCCCCTCCCCCCCACTTCCTAACACCTTGAGTTCTGGTTGCTCCTTCCCTCAGTGTACCCTCCCCTCCATCACACCCCACCCCTGTCCTATCCCCATCTGCCTTCTTTTCTTGCAGGGCAAGATAAATTACCATACCCCTATCCTTGTAATTCTTACTTCCCGATTATATGTAGTAAAAATTCTCGGGGGCGGAGCCAAGATGGCGGAGTAGAAAGACGCATATACACATAGCTCTGAACCCACAACCCATAGAATGGCTACAGGGAAGTAACTCACGGCGAATTCCGCACCCAGAGGCCACGGAACATTGGAGCGAGGGAGATTTCTGTTCCAGAGAGACCTGCAAACCTCTTGCGGGGGGGTCCTTCGCGCTGCGGACTGGGCTCCGGGACTGGGAGCTGAGTGCAGCCCTGCCGCGGCCGCGCCACCGAGAGGAAAAGATCCGAGCAGGCTTCACAGACAGGATCTCCAGCGGCCACGCGGGTCCCTCCACCCACAGAGGGATCTCCAAACCTCTCGCAAAAGGTCCGTCGCGCTGCAGACACAAAGCCCAGCCCAGACCTGCTGTGGCCACGGCTGCGGCACCGAGAGAAACAGATCCGAGCAGGCTTCAGGGACGGGATCTCCAGCGGCCGCACAAGTCCCTCCACCCACAGGTGACAGGGGTGGGTGAGAGAGTCTCTTTGGCGGGTCGAGAGGGGAGTGGGGTGCCCCCATAATTCAGGCCCCCCCCCGGGAGGTAGAAGCTGAGAGGCGGCTGCAGACAGGGGCTCCCCAAGCAGGCGGGAGCCTGAATCCATTGCGGAAGGTCTGTGCATAAACCCCCTGAGGGAACTGAGCCTGAGAGGTGGCCCTGCCCCGACCTCAGCACCAGAACATAATCTCATACTGAATAGCAGCCCTGCCCCCGCCAAAAGCCCTGAGGCTGGAAGCAGCATTTGAATCTCAGACCACAAACACGGGCTGGGAGGATCAGGAGGTGAGGTGGGTGTGAGGAAAATATTCAGAGGTCAAGTCACTGGCTGGGAAAATGCCCAGAAAAGGGAAAAGAAATAAGACTATAGAAGGTTACTTTCTTGGCGAACAGGCATTTCCTCCCTTCCTTTCTGATGAGGAAGAACAATGCTTACCATCAGGCAAAGACACAGAAATCAAGGCTTCTGTGTCCCAGCCCACCCAATGGGCTCAGGCCATGGAAGAGCTCAAAAAGAATTTTGAAAATCAAGTTAGAGAGGTGGAGGAAAAGCTGGGAAGAGAAATGAGAGACATGAAGTCAAAGCATGAACAGCAGATCAGCTCCCTGCTAAGGGAGACCCAAAAAAATGTTGAAGAAATTAACACATTGAAAACTAGCCTAACTCAATTGGCAAAAGAGTTTCAAAAAGCCAATGAGGAGAAGAATGCTTTCAAAAGCAGAATTAGCCAAATGGAAAAGGAGATTCAAAAGCTCACTGAAGAAAATAGTTCTTTCAAAATTAGAATGGCACAGATGGAGGCTAATGACTTTATGCAAAACCAAGAAATCACAGAACAAAGAGAGAAGAATGGAAAAATGGAAGATAATGTGAAATATCTCATTGGAAAAACAACAGACCTGGAAAATAGATCCAGGAGAGACAATTTAAAAATTATGGGACTACCTGAAAGCCATGATCAAAAGAGGAGCCTAGACATCATCTTTCATGAAATTATCAAGGAAAACTGCCCTGAGATTCTAGAACCAGAGGGCAAAATAAATATTCAAGGAATCCACAGAACACCGCCTGAAAGAGATCCAAAAAGAGAAACTCCTAGGAACATTGTGGCCAAATTCCAGAGTTCCCAGGTCAAGGAGAAAATACTGCAGGCAGCTAGAAAGAAACAATTCAAGTATTGTGGAAATACAATCAGGATAACACAAGATCTAGCAGCCTCTACATTAAGGGATCGAAGGGCATGGAACAGTATATTCCAGAAGTCAGAGGAACTAGGACTAAAACCAAGAATCACCTACCCAGCAAAACTGACTATAATACTTCAGGGGAAAAAATGGTCTTTCAATGAAATAGAGGATTTTCAAGTATTCTTGATGAAAAGACCAGAGCTGAAAAGAATATTTGACTTTCAAACACAAGAATGAAGAGAACCATGAAAAGGTGAACAGCAAAGTGAAGTCATAAGGGACTTACTAAAGCTGAACTGTTTACATTCCTACATGGAAAGACAATATTTGTAACTCTTGAAACATTTCAGTATCTGGGTACTGGGTGGGATTACACATGCACACACGCTCACATACATAGAGACAGAGTGCACAGAGTGAATTGAAGAGGATGGGATCATATCTTTAAAACAAAATGAAATCAAGCAGTGAGAGAGAAATATATTGGGAAGAGAAAGGGAGAAATTGAATGGGGCAAATTATCTCTCATAAAAGAGGCAATCAAAAGACTCATTAGTGGAGGGATAAAGAGGGGAGGTGAGAGAAAAACATGAAGTCTACTCTCATCACATTCCACTAAAGAAAAGAATAAAGTGCACACTCATTCTGGTAGGAAAACCTATCTCACAATACAGGAAAGTGGGGGATAAGGGAACAAGCAGGGTGGGGGGGATGATAGAAGGGAGGGCATGAGGAGGAGAGTGCAATTCGAGGTCGACACTCATGGGGAGGGATAGGATCAAAAGAGAATAGAAGTAATGGGGGACAGGATAGGATGGAGGGAAATATAGTTAGTCCTATACAACACAACTATTATGGAAGTCATTTGCAAAACTACACAGATATGGCCTATGTTGAATTGCTTGCCTTCCAAAGGGAAGGGGTGGGGAGGGAGGGAGGAAGAGAAGTTGGAACTCAAAGTGTTAGGATCAACTGTCGAGTAATGTTCTTGCCACTAGGAAATAAGAAAAACAGGCAAAGGGGTATAGAAAGCTATCTGCCCCTACAGGACAAAAGAGAAGATGGAGACAAGGGCAGAGAGGGATGATAGAAGAGAGAGCAGATTGGTCATAGGGGGCAATTAGAATGCTTGGTGTTTGGGGGGGAGGGGATAAAAGGGGAGAAAATTTGTAACCCAAAATTTTGTGAAAATGAATGTTAAAAGTTAAATAAATAAATTTAATAATAAAAAAAATAAAAAAAAAATAAAAAAATTCTCAACATTCGTTTCTACTACTTTGAATTCCAACTTCTCTCCCTCCCCCCTCCCTCCCCAGCCCCACTAAGAAGGGAAGCAGTTCAATACAGACTAAACATGTGTTGTTTTGCAAAAGACTTCCATAGTAATCATGTTGTGTAATGCTAATTATATTGCCCTCTGACCTACCCTATTCCTCTTATTTTTCCCCCCTACAATTGGCCTTGTCTCTTCTCAAAAGTGTTTATTTCTAGTGACTCCCTTCTCCCATTTGCCCTCCCTTCTAACATTCCCTTCACTCCACTTGTTGCCTCCTCTCCTACTTTCCTGTGGTGTGATATAAATTTTCTCATCAAATTTAGTGAGCATGTTATTCCTTCCTTCAGCCACATGTGGGGAGAGTAGCTTTATTCACTCCCCCTCCCCTTCTCCCTTATCTCCCCTACTGAATAAGATTTTTCTTAACTCTTTTGTGAGTTCTAGCCTGCCCTGTTTCCTTACTCTCTTTCTCACCCCTTAATTTTTATTTTATTTTATTTATTTTTTTGTGTATGTGGATATCATCTCTTCTGATATAACAGACCCTGTACTCTCTATCTATGTGTATGTGTGTAAGTGTGTGTGTACAATCTCTCCAACTACCCAAATATTGAGAAAAGATTCAAGAGTTAAAAATATTTTTTCCATGTAGTAATATAAACAGCTCAGCTTTAGAGAGTCTTCTATTATTTTTCTTTTCTGTTTACCTTTTCATGCTTCTCTTGATTCTTGTCTTGGGAAGTCAAATTTTTAAATATAGATCTTGTCTTTTCCTCAACATGAATTCTTGAAAGTCATCTATATCACTGAATGACCATTTTTTCCCTTGAAGTGTTATATTCAGATCTGATGGGGAGGTGATTCTTGGTTTCAGTCCCAGTTCCTTTGACTTCTGAAATATCCCACTCCAAGCCCTTCGATGCCTTAATGTTGAAGCTGCCAGATCCTGTGTTATCTTGATTGTATTTCCACAGTACTCAAATTGTTTCTTTCTATCTGCTTGCAGTATTTTCTCCTTCATCTGGGAACTCTGAAATTTGGCCATAATATTCCTAGGAGTTTCTCTGTTCGAGTTTCTTTCAGAGGGCGACCAATTAATTTTTTTCAATATCCATTTTGCCCTCTGATTCTATAACATCAGGGCAGTTTTCCTTGATAATTTCATGAAAGATAGTGTCTAGGCCTTTTTTTTGACCATGGCTTTCAGGTAGCCCAATAATTTTTAAATTATTTCTCCGGGATCTATTTTCCAGGTCAGTTGTTTTTCCAATGAGTTCTTTCACATCTTTTATTTTTTAAAATTTTTGGTTTTATTTACTAACTTCTTGGTTTAACTCATAGTCATTCTTTTCCCTGGACTCAATTCTCTCTTTCAATGAATTATTTTGTTCAGTGAGCTTTTGAACCTTCTCCTCCATTTGGCTAATTCTGCTTTTTAAACCCTCCTTCTCCTTGTCAGTTTTTTGGACCTTTTTTTCCAATCGAGTTAGACTCTTTTTCAAGCTGCTATTTTCCTCAGCATTTTTTTTTTGGTTCTCTTTTAGTAAGCTGCTAACTTGTTTTTTAAGGTCTTCTATTTCCTGAGCCAAGTTAAAGTCCCCTTTGGAGGGAGGGCCCTTGACTTCCTCTGGCAGTATGCCTTGTTCTTCCTCATCCAAGGGATGAGGGGAGACACCTGTTCCCCAAGCAAGTAACCTTCTGTGGTCTTATTTTTTCCCCCCTTTCCTGGGCATTTTCCCAGCCAGTGACTTGACTTCTAAGTTTCCTTTCCACACCCACCTCACCTCCAGATCTGCCCAGCTAGAGCTTAGGGGCTGAAATTCAAATGCTGCTTTCCAGCCTCAGGGCTTTCGGAGGGGGCAGGGCTGCTATTCAGTGTGAGATGAAGTTCAGGTGCTCAGGTAGGAGGAGGGCCGCCACACGGGGCTCAGTTCCCTCAGGCGGTTTACACAGAGACCTTCAACAATGGATCCAGGCTCCTACCCACTCCAGGAGCCCCTGTCTGCTGCCACCTCCGCTGCTGTCTCCCGAGGGGGCCTGAGCCACAGGGACACCCCACTCCCCTCTAAGCCAACCAAAAACACCATCTCACTGACCTTTGGTGCCTGTGGGTTGAGGGATCTGCACTGCCACTAGAGATTCTGTCCCTGAAGCCTGCTCGGATTGGTTCCCCTTGGTGCCATGCAGCCAAGGCAGGGCTGGGCTCTGCTCCGGGTCCAGTGCACGACAGACCTTTGGTGTTGGTTATTCAGGTCTCTCTGGAACAGAAAGCTACCTCCACTCTGTTGCTGTGTGGCTTCTGCTGCTCCAGAATTTGTTGGGAGTTCTTCTTTACAGGTATTTTATGGGCTGTGGGTTAGGAGCTAGCATATATGTGTCTTTCTACTCCACCATCTTGGCTCCTCCTCTGAATAAATTATTTAAACTAATATAAGCTATTAAATTATTAATTAAACTATGACACTCAGATTAAATTCACTTTAGATGAACTCTGATGATGGCAGAATATATTGGGCTACTAATTTTCCTATTTTGGGAAGTTATGCCCTTTTTTTAAGATTTGCAAAACACTTTATTTTAAATTCATTTATTTATTTATTTTTAGTTTTCATCATTCACTTTTATATGATTTTGAGTTTAAAATTTTTCCCCCCTCCCTAATATGTCATGCACTCTGATATAGGCTATGCAGGTATGATCATATTAAACATATTTCCACATTAGTCATGTTGTAAAAGAAGAATCAGAACAAAAGGGAAAAAACCTTGAGAAAGAAAAAGTAAAACAACAAAAGAAAGAGAAAATAGCATGCTTCAATTTCCATTCAGACTCTATAATTCTTTCTCTGGATGTGGATGGCATTTTGTATCAAGTCCTTTGGGAATATTTTAGATATGCTGTCAAGGGCAAAGTCTATCAGAAACAATCATTTGCATACTGTGCCTGTTACTGTGTATAATTTTCTCCTGGTTCTGCTCATTTTGCTCAGCATTGGTTCATGTCTTGTCAGGATTTTCTTAAGTCCACCTGTTTGTCATTTCTTATAGCCCAATAGTATTCCATTGCATTCATATACCACAACTTGTTGAGCCATTCCTGAATTGATGGGAATCCCCTCAGTTTCCAGTTCTTGAACACCACCAAAAGAGCTGCTAAAATATTTTTGTACATGTAGGTCCTTTTCCCATTTTTTATAATTTCTTTGGGATACAGACTCAGAAGCAGTATTGCCAGGTCAAAGGATATGCACATTTTTGTAGCTCTTTGGGCATACTTTGAAATTGCTCTCCAGAATAGTTGGATCATCTCATAGCTCCATCAATAATGAATTAGTGTTCCAACTCTCCCATATCTTCTCCAACATTTATCATCTTCCTGTTTTGTCGTGTTAGCCAATCTGACAGGTGTGATGTGGTACCTCAGAGTTTTTTGATTTGCATCTCTCTAATAAATGATGATTTAGAGCATTTTTTCATATGACTATGGATAACTTTCATTTCTTCCTCTGAAAACTGCCTGTCCATATCCTTTGACCATTTATCAATTGAGGAATGGGTTGTATTCTTGTAAATTTGACTCACTTCTCTATATATTTTAGAAATGAGGCATTTATCACAGTCTTGAGCTATAAAAATTCTTTCCCAGTTTCCTGCTTCATTTCTAATCTTGGTTGCATTGGCTTTGTTTATGCAATAACTTGTCAATTTAATGCAATCAAAATTATCTATTTATGTTCATACTATTCTCTATCTCTTGTTTGGTGATAAATTTCTCCATTCTCCTTAAATCTAACAAATAGACTATTCCTTGCTCCCCTAATTTGTTTATAGTATTAGCCTTTATATCTAGATTATGTACCCATTTGGACTTCATTCTGCTATACGGTGTCAAGCATTGGCCTATGACCAGTTTCCATCACACTGTTTTTCCAGTTTTTCCAGCAGCTTTTGTCAAACAGTGAGTTCTTATCCCAGAAGTTGGGATCAAATAGTAGACTGCTGTAATCACTGACTACTGAGTCTTGTGTACTTAACTCATTCCACTAATCCGCCACTCTGTTTCTTAGACAGTACCAAGTAGTTTTGATGATTGCTGCTTTATCATACAGTTTTAGATTTGGTATGGCTAGGCCTTAACATTTCTTTTCATTTATTTCCTTGATATTCTGAAACTTTTGTTCTTCCAGATGAATTTTCATATTATTTTTATAGCTCCGTAAAATGATTTTCTGATAGTTTGATTGAAATGGCGCTGAATTAGTCAATTAATTTAGGTAGAATTGTCATTTTTATTATATTAACTCAATCTACCCGTGAACAACTGATGTTTTTCAAATTATTTAGCTTTGACTTTATTTGTGCGAAAAGCATTTTGTAACTGTGTTCATACAGTCCCTGGGTGTGTTTTAGTAGGTAGACTCTCAAATATTTTATATTCTCTACTGTAACTTTAAGTGGAATTTCTCTTCCTATCTCTTGCTGTTGAGCTTTGTCAGTAATTTATAGAACTGCAAATGATTTATGTGGGTTTGTTTTGTATTTTGCAACTTTGCCAAAGTTGTTTATTGTTTCAAGTAGTTTTTTAGTTGATTCTCTAGGATTCTCTAGGTATATCATCATATCATCTGCAAAGAGTGATAGCTTACTTTCTTCTTTGCCTATTATAATTCTTTCAATTTCTTTTTCTTCTCTTATTGAAAAAACTAATATTTCTATTATCATATTGAATAATAGTGATAATAATGGACATCTTTGTTTCACTCCCGATCTTATTGGAAATGCATCTAGCTTATCCCCTTTACATATAATACTTGTTCATGGTTTTCAGTAGTTAGTACTTAATATTTTAAGGACAGCTCCCTTTATTCCCATGCTTTCCAATGTTTTCAATAGGAATGGGTGTTGTATTTTGTCAAAAGCTTTTTCTGCAACTATTGAGATAATCACATGGTTCCTGTTACTTTTGCTGTTGATATGATCAATTATGCTGATAGTTTTCCTAATATCGAGTCAGCCCTGCATTCTTGGTATAAATAGTAGCTCATCATAGTGTTTTATCCTCATGATAAGTTGCTATAATTTTTTTGTTAACATCTTATTTAAAATTTTTCATCTATGTTCATTAGGGAAATTGGTCAATAATTTTCTTTCTCTATTTTGGCTCTTTCTGGTTTAGGTATCAGCACCATATTTGTGTCATAAAAAGAATTTGGTAGGACTCCTTCTTTGCCTATTTCCCCAATTTTTTTCTATAGCATTGGAATTAACTCTTCTGGAAATGTTTGTTAGCATTCACTTGTAAATCGATGTGGTCCAGGAGATTTTTTTCCCTGGGAGTTCATTGATGGCTTTTACAATTTGTTTTTTTCTGAAATGGGGTTATTTAAGTCCTTTACTTTCTCTTCTGTTAGTTTGGGCATTTATATTTTTGTAGATATTAATCCATTTCATTTAGATTCTCAGATTTATGGACATACAGTTTGGCAAAATAATTTCTAATTATTGCTTTAATTACTCTTCATTAGAGGTGACTTCACCCTTTTCATTTTTGATACTTGTAATTTGGTTTTCTTATTTTTTTAAAATCAAATTCACCGAAGGTTTATCAATTTTATTGTTTTTTTATAAAAGCAGCTTTATTTATTTATTTATTAAATAAATTTATTTACTAATTCAATAGTTTTTTAAATTTCAATTTTTTATTTTATTTATTAATTTTATTTTTAAATTTATTTTATTAATAATTTTCATTTTCATTTATTATTTATTTTGTTATTTTCATTTATTAATTATTTATTAATTTTATTTTTAAATTCATTTTATTTATTAATTCAATAGTTTTTTAAATTTTATTTATTAACTCAATAGTTTTTTAAATTTCAATTTTTTTAATCTGTCCTTTGGTTTTCACTATTTCTAATTTGGTATTCAATTAGGGATTTTCAATTTGTTGTTTTCCTAGCGTTTTTAGTTGCATGCCCAATTCATTGATTTCCTGTTTCTCTATTTTATTTATGTAAGCATTCAAAGATATAAACTTCCCCTAAGAACTCTTTTCGCTGCATCCCATAAATTTTGTTAGGTTTCCTCTTTATTGTTATTCTCTTGAATGAAGTTATTAATTGTGTGTATGACCCACTCAGTTTTAAGATTTGATTATTTAGTTTCCAATTAATTTTGGTATATCTTTCCCTGGCCCTTTATTGCATATAATTTTTATTGCATCATGATCTGAAAAGTATTCACTGACTATTTCTGCCTTTGTGCACTGAATTGAGAAGTTTTTATGCCCTAGGATATGGTTAATTTTTGTGTATGTGCCATGTACCACTGAGGAAAAATTTTCTCCATAGGTCTATCATGTGTACTTTATCCAGAATTCTATTCACTTTCTTAACTTGATTCTTGTATATTTTGAGTTGAGATTTTTCAAGTTCTGGGAGGGGGAGGTTGAGGTCCCCCACTAGTACAGTTTTTCTATATATTTCTTCATGTAACTCACTTAATTTCTCTTCTAATAATTTGGACTACTATACAATTTGGTGCATACATGTTTAGTAATGATATTATTTCATTGTCTCTGGTGCCTTTTAGCAGCATATAGTTTCCTTCTTTATCTCTTTTAATTAATTTTGCTTTTGATTTTTCTGAGATTAGGATTGCTACCCCTGCCTTTTTTACTTCAGCTGAAGCATGGTATATTCTACTCTCACCTTTTACCCTTACCCTGAGTGTATCCCCCTGTTTCAGATGTGTTTCCTGTAAATACCATTGTAGGATTATGGTTTTTAATCCATTCTGCTGGTCATTTCTGTTTTATGGGAGAGTTCATCCCATTCATATTCACAGTTATGATTAATATCTGAGTCTTTATCTCCATCCTGTTGCCCCCAATTTATGCTTTTATTTTTCCCTTCTCACCTACCCTCTTCAAAACAGTTTTACTTTTGACTACCACCTCACTCGTTCTTCCCTCACTCTTATCAGCCTCCCTCCCTTTTCTTTCCCCTTTCCCTTCCAACTGCCTTTAGGGCAAGTTAGATATGTATACCTAGCTGAGCAAATTATTCCCTCCTTGAACCAAATGAAATGAGAATAAAGCTCAAACAATGCACATCTCCCTCCTTTCCCTCTAATATAATATGTTTTTGTACCTCTTCATGTGGTGTAATTTACCTTTTTCTGCCTCTGCCTTTCCTCTTCTCCCATTATAATCCCTTCTCACCCTGTAATTACATTTTTTTCATCATATCAGTTAAATTATACCTACTCCCTCTATCCATATATATCCCTCTTAAATGTCATAATAAATGTACAATTCTCAAGATGAACAATTATCATCCTCCCATATAAGGATGTAAATAGTTTGCCTATATTGAATAACAAGTATTTTTTTTTCTTTTTTTCCATGTTTGCCTTTTCATGCCTCTCTTGAGTCTTGTATTTGAAGATCAAATTTTCTGTTGATCCCTGGCTATTTCATCAGGAAGATCTGGGTATTGCTTATGTCATTGAAGGTCCATCTCCTTGACTGAAAAATTTTGTGGGTTAATTGATCCTTGGTTGTAGTCCAAGCTCCTTTGTCTTACGGAATATCATTTTCAATCCCTATGATCTTTTAATGCAGAAGCTGCAAGGTCCTGTGTGATACCGACTGTAGTTCCTTGATATTTGAATTTTTTTTTTGGTTGCTTGCAGTATTTTCTCTTTGACCTGATAGTTCTGGGATTTGGCAACAATATTCCTTGACATTTTCAATTTGTGATATCTTTTAGGAGGTGATCAGTGGATTCTTTCTAAGACTATTTTGTCCTCTGGATGTAAAACCTCAGTGCTATTTTCCTTCATGATTTCTTGGAAGATATTGTCCAGCTTCTTTTTTTTCCATCATGGTTTTCAGGTAGACTAATAATTCTTCTCTCCTGGATCTATTTTTCAGGTCAGTTGTTTTTCCAATGAGATATTTTACATTTTCTTCTATTTTTTCATTCTTTAGATTTTATTTGGCTGATTCTTGATGTCTCATAGAGTCATTAGCTTTTACTTGCCCAATTCTAATTTTTTGTAAATTGTTTTCTTCAGTTATCTTTTGTGCCTCCTTTCCTGTTTGTCCAATTTTTCCAGTTAGATTTTTGTACCTCCTTATCTATTTGGCCAATTATACTTTTTAAGAAATTGTTCTCTTCAGTGAATTCTTTTTTTTCCTTTTGTCGATTGTATTGTTAAAATCACTCATCTATTTTTCTTTTAACCACTCTAATTTGTCTTTTAAAATCCTTCTTGAGCTTTTCCAAGAATGCTTTTTGGGTTTGAGACCAATTCATATTCCCTTTTGAAGAGTTAAATGTGGTTAAGTTGCCAGTGCTGTCCTCTTCTGAATTCATATTTTCATCTTCCCTTTTCCCATAGTAAGATCCTATGGTCTTTGCTTTTCTCATTTGCTTCTTACGCATGGTAATTGCCTTTTTTCTGGCTTTTAGAGTGGATCTCTGCTTCTGGGACACAGAGGACACTGTTCCATGTTTCTTGTGCTGGGAGTTAGAGGCCTGTTTGTTAGTTATGTGTGTTGTGACCTCTGATTCTTTCAGCTAGAAGCTATATGATGCTACAGCTTACTTGGTATTGAGCTGGCTGATGTGTGCCAAGGTCAGGCCAGGTGAAATCTTTCTGAGTTTCCCCAGGGGTCCACTGAAGTTCAGAGAGTGAAGTGTGAGGGAGGAGTAGTCTGGTCACAGGAGGTCTCCTCTTCACCTAGGGTTGAGGTAGAGCACAGACAAGCTCAGTGGCTGGTGAACCCCAGTCTTCCCTGGTGGCTGTCCAATTCCCCTGACTGTGCCAAGGCACACCTGGTGTCCTGGTTTTGGCTCTTACCACTTCCTTCCCCCTTGGGTCACATGACCTCTTCCTGATCCACTGAGTTGAGGCTTGCTGGGATGCCCCTGGTCTTACACTCGACCCCTTCAGCCACAGCATGAGACACTCTTCCCATTGATCTTCCTATCCTGCTGAGCTGAAAGACTATTGTTACCCTTCTACCAGCTCCACTATTCTAGGGTTTTTCCTGGGAAAATATTCTCTGAATTTTTTAAGTTCAACAAGGGGAGGTTGAGGGCACTTAGAGTTTACTCCACTATCTTATCTCCCAGAAGTTCAGGTAGGTGATTTTCAAATATTTAGTTTGTGAACAAATAGCCTGAAGAGTGGTTGCTGCTGCTACCATGGGCCCTGTGCTTCTCTCCCAGTCAGTTCTGCTGGACTCCCATCCCGTGCTAAGAGTTTTTAGAATCCACACTGCCACTTCTGATTCAGTCTGCCCAGGGCTGTTTCTGCTCTGCTATGGCTGAGTCTCCACTGGTGTAGCCTGCATGCTCCCTCAGGCACATGTAGAAGATTGTTCCCTTCCACCTTCTGGGTTGTCCTGGGCTGAAAATCTTCCACACTCTGTATCCTAGTGGATTCTGTCACTCTAAAATTTGTTCAGATTCATGTTTCAGAGGTACCTGAAGGAGTTTGTAGATGAACTCAGGTCCATCCTGCTTTCACTCCACCATCTTGGCTCTGCTCCTTCTGGGATCTCTTTTAGATGGGGGACAGTGAACTCCCTTAATTTCTATTTCCCTATAATATCAGGTCAATTTTTCTTGATAATTTCTTGAAAGATGATTTCTAGACTTTTTTTTTGATCATGGCTTTCAGGTGGACCAATATGCTTTAAATTATCTCTCCTGGATCTATTTTCCAGGTCACCTGATATTTCATATTGTCTTCTATTTTTTCATTCTTTTGGTTTTGTTTTATAATTTCTTGATTTCTGATATAGTCGCTACCTTACATTTGCTCTACTTTATTTTTTAAGGAATTATTTTCTTCAATGAGTTTTTGGACCTCTTTTTCCATTTGGCCCATTCTACTTTTTAAGGCATTCTTCTCCTCATTGGGTTCTTGGACCTATTTTACCATTTTGATGAGTCTATTTTTTTAAGATGTTACTTTTTTCAGTATTTTTGGTTCTTCTTTAGCAAGCTGTTGACTCATTTTTCACGATTTTTTTTTGCATTACCCTCATTTCTCTTCCCAATTTTTCTTCTACTTCCCTTACTTGATTTTCAAAACCTTTTGTGAGCTCGTCTATGGCCTTAGGCCAATTCATATTTTTTTGGAGTCTTTGGAGTTTTGACTTTGTTGTCTTCTGGTTGTGTGTTTTGATCTTCTTTGTCACCAAAGATTCTATAGTCTGAGGTTTTTTTTTTTTTGACCATTGTTTGGTTATTTTCCCAGTCAATTACTTGATTATTTATCTTTTTGTTAAGGTAGGGCTCTGTTTTCATGAGTTTTCTGTAGCTATTTTCAGAGATACTTCTAGGGATCTGTAAATTTTCAGTTCTTCCAACGTGGTATGATCAAAGGAGAGATATTTAATCCTCTCCTGGTCTACAATATGGTCTGAGAGTAACCACAAGCACACTTTTATGCCTTGGAACTGTAAGGAGGATTCTCTCTCCACTGCTAATACAAGTTCTGCCACACCAACAATCCTCCTCACCCCAGGATCTCTACCCAGGATTGTGACCCAGATCCAAGCACATACAAAGAAGGAAAATCCTGCCTCCATGCCAGCAAAGAGATCCCTACAATCCTACACCGATCAATTGTTCAATCCCCCCCACTGTATATGGGCCAAGAACTTCAGGAAGCAGCTGAGGATTTCACTGCCACCACCACTGCCACCCTGTGATTGGGGCCAGACTACACTCATCTCTCACACAGGTGTAACAAACCTTTCCTACTGACCTTTTAAGTTGTCTTTGACATTTGTGAGTTGAGAAGTTTGGACCTGCCACAGCTTCCAGTGATTCAGTCCACTGAAGGCTGCTCCAGGTTTGTGGGGTCCTGGTTTGTATAGGTGCCCATGCTGGGCTGTGCTCCTCTCTCAGAGTAGTGGATTGTAGATTTTCCAGGTTGGCTTTGACTGGAAATTTGTTTCAATCTGTCACTTTGTGGGTTCTTCTGCCCCAGAATTTGTTTAGAGTTATTTTTTACAGGTATTTGGAGGGATTTAGGGGAAAGTTCAAAAGAGTTCCTGCTTTTACTCTGCCATCTTGGCTACACCTCTCCTGCGTTTTTCATAGGAATTTTTGATGCATTTTGTCTAAAACTTTTTCTGCATCTATTAAGATAAACATATCGTTTCTGTTTGTTTTGTTGCTGATATGGTCAATTATGCTGATAGTTTTCCTAGTATTGAACTAGCTCTGCATTCCTGGTTTAAATTCTACCTTGTCGTATCTTCATAAGGAGTTGCTATAATCTCTTTGCTAATATTTTAAGTTTTTTTGCAACTATGTGCATTAGGGAAATTGGTCTATAATTTTCTTTCACTGTTTTGGCTCTTCCTGGTTTAGGTATCAGTACCATATCTGCATCATAAAAATAATTTAGTAGGACTCCTATTATCCTTTTTTTTTTTGCTTTTTTTTTTGTTTTTTTTTACAAATAGTTTATATAGTAGGGGAATTAATTTTTCTTTAAATATTTAGTATAATTCACTTGTAAATCCATATGGCCCTGGTGGTTTTTTTCTTAGGGAGTTCATTGATGGCTTGTTCAATTTCTTTTTTTCTGAAATGGGGCTATTTAAAAATTTTATTTCCTCTTCTGCTAATTTGGGCAATTTATATTTTTTGTCAATATTCATCCATTTCACTTATATTCTTAGATTTATTGGCATACCATTAAACAAAATAGCTTCCAATTATTGTTTTAATTTTCTCATCGTTGGCAATAAATTTACCTTTTTCAGTTTTGATATTGGCAATTTCATTTTCTTCTTTCATTTTTAAATCAAATTAACCAAAATTTTATTTTATTGGGATTTTTCACAAAGCCAGGTCTTCATTTTATTTATTAGTTCAATAGTTTTCTTAATGTCAATTTTTAATCACTTCTTTGATTGGCATAATTTATAATTTGATATTTAATTGGGGATTTTCAATTTGTTCTTTTTCTAGTTTTTTTAGTTGCATGCCCAATTCACTGATCTCTTCTTTCTCTATTTTATTCATGTAAACATTTAGAGATATAAAACTTACCCTAAAACCACTTTTGCTCCATCCTGTAGCTTTGGTATGTGTCTCATTATTGTCATTTCCTTGGGTGAAGTTATTGACTGTTTGTATGATTTGTAGTTTGACACACTCAGTCTTTAAGATTAGATTATTTATTTTCCAATTAATTTTTAGTCTATCTTTCTGTGGTCCTTTATTACATGTAATTTTTATTGCATCATGATGTGAAAAGGACACATTTAATATTTCTCCATTTCTGCATTGGATTGTGAGGTGTTTATATCCTAGTACATGATAAGTTAAGGTATACTCCTTTTTATCACAATTCAGTTTTCTCCAGAGGTCTACCATATCTAACTTTTCTAAAATTCTATTCACCTCCTTAACTTCTTTCTTCTTTACTTTGTGGTGAGATTTATACATTTCTGAGAGGGGAAGGTTGAGGTCCCCCACTAGTATAGTTTTGTTGTCTATCTCTTCCTGTAGCTCACTCAACTTCTCCTCTTAGAATCTGCATGCTGTATCACATGGTGTGTATATATTTAGCAGTGATATTACATCATTGTCTGTGGTAGACTTGGTGACATTGTCAGCAGTGTTTTGCTTCTGACCACTGTCTCCCTTAATCTCCTCTCCCTTCCATCAGCCCTCTTTCCTTTTGTTTCCCCTTTCCCCTCCTACTGCCCTATAGAAGGGAAGTATGTATAACTATATATATATACGTATATATATATATATATATATATATATATATATATACGTATATATATATGTATATATATATACGTATATATATAGTTATATATCTATAGCCAACTGAATATGTATGTTATTGTAATCACAATTTAAATGGAAAATCTTTCATATTCATTAATAGACCCATGTAACCCGCCTGGATCGAATGGAAGCCTGAGTTGCATGAGTCTGAGTCACATAGAGCCTGTGGTGGGAGGGGTTTGCCAAATGGGTAGAACAGGAAGAGTTGGAGCTTGAGAAGAGCAGAGAGGAAGTTAGTCTTGAGAGCAGTCAGAGCTAGAAACGATGAAGGCTTCTGGTTAGTGTTAGTGATTTTGTGATTGTTTGTGATTTTGTTTAAGAGGATCTGCTTGTGATTTGTTCAGTGGAGCTGCTTTATGGGAAGCCTAGCAAGGGGAAGGCTTGGGGATGGTGTTGCTCTCTGCATTGTCATTGTGTATAGATTTTTGTTACTATGATGGATTTGGCTTTCTGGTGTCTAAATAAATGTTTTGGTTCTGCCTTCCATGTGGAGAGTCTGTGTTATTTCACAATTCATAATTGTCCTGGGATATTCACAGTCACAGTAGGAGCTATGAGTATTGCATTGGTGCTACAGTTATTCTTTCTTTGAGCCAAATCTGATGGTAGTAAGTTTCAAACAATGCTTACTCCTTCTCCCTTCTTTCTTCCTACTGTAATAGGTCTTTATGCATCTTCATGTGATGTAATTTACCTTATTCTGCCTCCTCTTTTCCTCTTCTCCCCATACAATCCTTTTTTCTCACTTCTTAATTAATTGTTTTTATCATAATATCAAATTCAACTTATTCCCACACCCTCTGTCTATGTACATACCCCTTTTAAGTGCCATAATAAAGGTATAGTTCTCAAGATTTACAAGTATCATCTTCCTGTGTTGGGATGCAAATAATTTTGTCTTATTGAATATTTTTCTTTTTCTTTCCTATTTACCATTATATTCTTCTCTTGTGTCTTTTATTTGAGGATTGAATTATCTGTCATTTCTATTTTTTATTAGGTATGATTGAAAGTCCACTACATTATTGAATGTACATCTTTTCCCCTGAAAGATTATGCTCAATTTTGCTGGATAGTTGATTCTTGGTTGTAATCTAAGCTCCTTTGCCATCCAGAATATACATACTGGAGAGACTTTAGGAAAACTAGTGCATTAATGCAATGATGATGAAGCTAGGAATTGATATAGTCATTCTGGAAAGCAATTTTTAGCTATATCCCAAAAGTTGCTAAATTGTATGTATACCATTTGATCCTGTTATATTGCTATAAAGTCTGTATCTGTGGCACCAATGCAATATTCACATAGTCTATAGTAGCCATGAAAATCCCAGTGCAATTCTGAATCACAAAATACAACAGACCCTCTACATGGAAGACAGAACCAAAACATTTATTCAGATACCAGAAAGCCAAATCCATCATAATCTATACACAATAGCAATGCAGACGACAACACCATCCCCAAACCTGTCTCCTATCAGGCTTCCCACAAGCCAGCTCCATCAGACAAACCACAAACAGACTGCCCCAAACAAAATCACAAACAAGCTCTTTCACTCACACTAGCCAACTGTCTGCTTGCCTGCATCATTACTAGCTCTACCTAGCCTCATGACCAAATTTCCTCTCAGCTCTGCTCTAGCTGTGCCTCTTCCTGTTTCACCCTTCCTGCTCCACTCCTTCAACAAACTCCTCCCAGAACAGGCTTCATGTGACTCCAACTCATATGACTTAGGGTTCCATGTCACTTAAGCAGGTCACATGAACCTATTAACGAATGGGAGTGATTTTCCCATTTATATTACCATTACAGTATCCCACAGATCAACAAAAGAGAAAAATGACACATCTACAGAAATATTTAAAACAGTCCATTTTGTGGTGGTAAAGAGCTGGAAACTAAGGAGGTGCCCAACAATTGGTAATTAACTGAACAAATTATGTGATATAACTATTGTGCTAAAAGAAATGAATGGGTAGTTTCAGAGAAACCTAGCAAGAATGTATAAACTGATACAGAGCAAAGTATGCAGAATCAGCAAAAAAACTTGTACAAAAACAGTATTGTTTAGCCAAACAACTTTGAAAAATCCAAGAACTCTGGTCAGTGCAATGACCAACTGTAATTCCATAGGATTGATGATAAAGACTGTTTACCTGCTTCCTGATACAAAGCTAATAGACTCAAAATGCAGAATGAGATACAGTTTTGGGCATGATCTATATAGAAATTTGTTCTGATTGACTGTGTATATTGTTTTAAAGAGTTTTGCTTTTCTCTCCCCCTATTGAGAAAGAAAGATGGAAATAAAAAAAATTCATTCTTATTTAGTAAATAAAAATAAAATATATAAATATAAAAATGAAGTCTATCTGATAATTTATATTTGTGTAGTAGAGTGGTGAACTCAGAGTAAGAAAAATCTGAGTCTAAATCCTACTTCGACCAACTAACTTTGTGATCATGAACAAGTAATTCAATCAATATAAGCCACAATTTCATTTTTGGTAAAACGTAGATAATATATGTAATACCTTTAAAAAACTGCCAGATATAATGGTATTGACCTTCTCCACCTTTCAGCTGGTGCAGCATAACACTTACAATGACTCTGTTTCAAGATCATGAGCTAAATGTCTTTCTTTGTTGTGACTATATCATGACAGTTTCACATTGATCTCATTCAGTATTAAATTATTGCTTATTACGAATGAGCAGAGAGATGTAGATGAGAGAGCTACCTTTGGTTGTTGTCCTTCATTCTTGAAGAGGACCAAAATGACATCATCACACTAGAGTCAAATTACAGTGTGTCTGATTGTGGCTGATCAGACCAATAGGAGCTTGGAATATTCAGAAATAGTCCATGTGAATATTTGGAGTGGGTTCTCTAAATTTTTGCATCTCATTTCCTTTGAGGTAATTTGAGTGCCTCTAGAACTTAATAGACTAGAAGAACTGTAGATGTGACAATAATATATGAGAGCTGACATGTAACACTCATGCTCATCTCTGTGCCTCTGCACTGGCTATCCCCCATCATCTGAATGAAATCGCTTATCACCCCCATTTCTTAGCATCCTGAACATTTTTCAAGAAGTTGTTCAAATATCACCTTCTACATGAAGCTTTCTATGATTGTCTAAATTACTTGTGCATTCCTTCTGAAGCTAATTTGTATTTACCTGGGGGGTATGATGGAAAGAGTACCAGGACTGAAGTCAGAAAGATCTGGCTTTAAATCCAGCCTACCCTCTGTCTGCCTAAGGCTTTTGACTACAACATGGAGACAATAATAGTACCTACCTCCCAAAGTTATTGGGAGGATCAAATGAGATAATATTTGTAAAGTAGTTAGGAAAGAGAGTGGCCCATAGTAGGCACTATGTAAATGCTAGCTATTATTATTACGACTATTGTTATACTTTAATATATTAATTTGTGTTTTTTTTTTAATATTCTTTGTATGTCTTGTCTATCCCCAACTCCCATAGAATGCCCAGTGCATTGAAGGTACTTAATAAATGCTGATTGATTAGATAATTGATTAATGCAACACATTGGTAGCATTAATGTGTTACCATACTACATTACCAAGCCTCAGCTTTAATTTCTGAGTTAAAGCTCAAGGAAGACGAATTGTATCCAGAACCAACCCAGCCTCTTGTTCTAGGCAGAGAGGTTGAATTAGACAAATATGTTCTTCCTGACTCCATGCTGGCATTCCTAGATTTCGATTTCTGCTGTCTAATTTTGTGCCTCCTGCCTATACTTTTTTGATTTGCTTACTATGTGAGCTTTGGTTTTTCTTGGCACAACATCCCTTCTACTCTCTCAGATTCCAATTTCAACCATTCCCTTTTTCTCCTTTAGTGTTCTTTCCTTTGGGCCTTATTAATTGGTCCAATCACCAATTCTCTTTCCCCATGGATTTTTTCAGCTCCACAATTCTATAATTTTAACTGAAATACAAAGCAGTGTTTATTTCAGATGAAGAAACAGGAAGGATATTATGCAAATAAGTGTTGGGAAAATGCTCTTTGATCACAGGAAGTAATGAATCATCACTGATATTTTATTATCCTCCATCTTAAGTCTCTTGCTTTTAAATACATAATTGCCTTTTATTTTATTTAGTGCTACTTAGTTTCCACTTAGTAAAATATCAAGATGATATTACGGAAATTGAGTCAGAAAGGATTTATGACCTAATGCCTTTGTTTGGCATCTCATGAGTCTGTGCTCTAACCCTTCTCTATAAGCTCTGTTCTCTCTTCTTTGGTCATCTCATCCGCTCTCATAGGTTCATTTATTTTCTCTACAGAAATGATTTTCATGTCTTTTTATCTAATCCTAGTTTCTCCAGAACTCTGGTGTTACATTACCAACTGTTACTGGATTTCATTGCCTCATGGTTGTGCAGGCATTTCACACTTATGTTCAAAACAGAACTAATTTTATTACCCTCCCTCTACCATTCTCTATATCCATTTTTCACACTTCACTATTTCTCTTGAGGATACTATTGCTCCTTCAGTCACCTCCTTTCTCAATCTTAAATCATTCATGACTTTTCATTGTATTTCACCCTATTACTAACACTTGTTGGGAGACCTATAATCCTTAATTTATTTCCATGCATCCTGGCCTCAAGATCAATAAGTTTGCTTGTACTGAGATCATACTGCATTTTCAGGTAATTATTTTTGCTTCTTTTTTTTGTCAAATTGTTCTTTATATCCATGTATTAGCATTTCCAATCAATTATCTTCTTTTTTGTTTCTTTGGTGAGATTTGCTAATGATTCAAGCTTTTTTATTCTACCAATTTTTTCCACAGTGATGACCATGAAATATTCTTTTAAAATTCACATTTCTCTCTTAGACTATTTAGGAACATCTTGTTGTGATCCCATAGTCTCTAGGGAATCCACAGGGTCCCCTGGTTTATCAAGTTTTGATTCACTTTCATTTTTGTTTTTTATGTAATACTCATTTATATATGACTGCACTCTTTTACCTGATCTGGAAGGTAGATTTCCCCCTGCTGTTAATTATCTTTTTTTGTTGTTTTATCTGCTTATGATAAAAATACTTTAAGTGCATTTTTCTTTCCTCCTGAGATATTTGGTCATTTCTCTCCCCCTACCTTATTTTCCTCTATTGTTCATTTTTGGACTCCTTTCCTTTTGATGGAAGTTTCACTGGTGGTTGGATCTCAGAAAGTCCTAGCTTCTTCCCATGCTAGACAATTCATGGTTCACTAGTCTTGTTCTCTGCACCAAGTGACTTCTGGGAGTTCAGAACTGGTGCTCTCTGACACTGGCCACTTTTCCACAGACTTAAGCACAACTTACCCCTGAGTTCTCATTTCTTCTGTTTCTGATCTAGCTCTGTTGCAGCTCAGAATGCTAACAACATTTTCTTTAAAGCCTGAAAAAATTCTGTCAATTGGATGTCTGAGGTATTGAAAGAAGGCAGGGGGGTTGTGGTGCAGAGTTCACTTGTTTTGAAAGCACAGGGGTCGCCTTGCTGCCAGGAGTGTGTTGGGTGATTGGGAAAGGGTTCTAAATGAGCATGTTAGGGATTAGGAAATGGATTTTTCTTTTAATAATTCATCAAGTTGTTATTTTGGGTTCTTATTCAATGAGCATTTATTGAGCACCTACTATATGTCAGGAATTAGCTGAGCACTGAATTCTTATCCACATACACCCCTGAATTCCTCATAGAAGGGAAGGGATAGAGGGGAGGAGGGAGTCTGTGTGTGTATGTGTGTGCACGCACGTGTGTGTGCGTGTGCGTGTGTGTGTACTGGAGTCATTCTTTGATATTTGAAAGAGCATATAGAATGAATGATGAACCTTGATTCTCTATGCTGAAGATGTGGTAAATCATAATGTAATGCATATTTCCAAAAAATGTTTGACTCATATATGCTTTACGACTGAACCAATCTAAGCTAAATATGTGATCCTGGGCCATCTTTCGTTTAATTTAAAAAATCATTTATAGAACACTATGCGTAAAACACAGCTAAGCATCAACAGGAATTCAATGAAAAGATGCATTTGATCCTTGATCCCAAATAATCATAGTTTAGTGGGAAACTAGGACCCTTTAAGAAGTTCTGTTTTGTAATTCTGTAATGCATTTATGGCATAGTGTAGAAAGCACTAAACTTGGACTCAGAAAAACTGAGTTCAAACATTACCTTAGACACTTCTTAACTGCGACACCCTGGAAAGTCATTAGCCTCGGTTTTCTTGTGAATAAAATGGGGAATGATGATAGCAACAACCTCCTTTGGTTGTTGTAAGGATAAAAATCATATAGTACGTTTGAAGCTCTTTGTAGGCCCTTTTAAAATTAAATTTTATTCTTTTAATGACCAAGAATCTATTTTTTTCTTCCTCTTCTCTTTTATCTCAATCAGTCATTTACTAAACATTTATTAAGGGTCTGTTGTGTTCCAGAAATTGTGCTAAGCACTAGAAATACAAAAAGAGAAAAACAAGGAAGAAAAAAAAAGAAGCCAAATTCCATGTAGCAAAAGTACAATCAAACCAAACAAATTCCCTTACTGGACATGTTCAAAAAATATCATTCATTCTAGCACATGGTAGGAGCTGAATGTTTATTGATTGATTGGTTCATCCATTTGTTCATCATAGGTCCTGTAGAGTCATGGGTGGTCATTGCATTTCTTTGAGTTCTTACAACTTTCAAAGTTGTTGGTATTTGCAGGGTTGTTATTGGTAAATTGTTTACCTGATTCTGCTCATTTCATTCTTTCACAGTTTATATTGATCTTTAGAGGAGTTTATTTTTATCATTTGACTTACTATATAAATATTCTTTTGGCTTTCTTCACTTTACTCTGTATCAGTTTATATGAATCTTTCAAATCTCTTTCTTCTTTTCTTATAGCACAATAGTATTTCCTTGTGTTTTTATACTGCAATTGTTTCAGCCAATCCCCAAAAGTTAGGCATCCCTTTAAGAGTACCACAATAAAGGTACTCTAAATATTTTCTATCTGTTTCTTTTAGGTTTTTTGGTGAGAAAGTTAGGGTTAAGTGACCAGTCCAAGGTCACACAGCTAGTAAGTGTCTGAAGTCAGATTTGAACTCAGGCCCTCCTGACTTCAGGGGTAATCTTTTGGAATACTAGCCTAGTAGTAATATAGCTCATTGAAATAACATGCACCTATCATGTTTTTACTGGGTAGAATGCCAAATCTCTTTCTAAAAACTTAAAGTTCTATGGCAATGTGACCTACTACTTCTTAACTACATGCTTTATGAAGAAAGTTTGCATCTTTCCTGGTGCCTAAAATAATACTCTGCATGCCATAAGTAGTTAAACGAATGAATGAATCAATTAAGCATTTATTAAGTGCCTATTATGTACCAGGAACTGTGCTAAACTCTGGAATAATAAAGAGGAAAAAGGATAGTAGTTGTCCATTAGGAACTAACATTCCAATGGGAAGAACAAAATGTACCTATATAGTCCGTTTTTTTTGATGATTTTTTTAATTTATTTAACTTTTAACACTCATTTTCACAAAATTTGGGTTCCAAATTTTCTGCCCATTTGATCCCTCCCCTCCAAAACACTGAGCATTCTAATTGCCCCTATCACCAATCTGCTCTCTCTTCTGTCATCCCTCTCTGCCCTTGTCTCCATCTTCTCTTTTGTCCTGTAGGGCCAAATAACTTTCTATACCCCTTTACCTGTATTTCTTATTTCGTAGTGGCAAGAACAGTACTCTACAGTTGTTCCTAAAACTTTGAGTTCCAACTTCTCTTCATCCCTCCTTCCCCACCCCTTCCCTTTGGAAGGCAAGCAATTCAATGTAAGCCAAATCTGTGTAGTTTTGCAAATGACTTCCATAATAGCTGTGTTGTGAAAGACTAACTGTATTTCCCTCCATCCTATCCTGCCCCTCCTTACTTCTATTATCTCTTTTGATCCTGTCTGTCCCCATGAGTGTTGACCTCAAATTGCTCCCTCCTCCCCATGCCCTCCCTTCCATCATCCCCCCCCCACCCTGCTTATCCCCTTATCCCCCACTTTCCTGTATTGTAAGATAGGTTTTCATACCAAAATGAGTGTGCATTTTATTCCTTCCTTTAGTGGAATGTGATGAGAGTAAACTTCATGTTTTTCTCTCACCTCCACTCTTTATCCCTCCACTAATAAGTCTTTTGCTTGCCTCTTTTCTGAGAGATAATTTGCCCCATTCCATTTCTCCCTTTCTCCTCCCAGTATATTTCTCTCTCACTACTTGATTTGATTTTTTTAAGATATGATCCCATCCTCTTCAATTCACTCTGTGCACTCTGTCTCTATGTGTGTGTGTGTGTAATCCCACCCAGTATCCAGATACTGAGTAGTTTCAAGAGTGACAAATATTGTCTTTCCATGTAGGAATGTAAACAGTTCAACTTTAGTAAGTACCTTATGACTTCTCTTTGCTGTTCACCTTTTCATGCTTCTCTTCATTCTTGTGTTTGAAAGTCAAATTTTCTTTTCAGCTCTGGTCTTTTCATCAAGAATGCTTGAAAGTTCTCTATTTCACTGAAAGACCAATTTTCCCCCCTGAAGTATTATACTCAGTTTTGCTGAGTAGGTGATTCTTGATTTTAGTCCTCGTTCCTTTGATTTCTGGAATATCCTATTCCACTCACTTTGATCCCTTAATGTAGAAGCTTCTAGATCTTGTGTTATCCTGATTGTATTTCCACAATACTTGAATTGTTTCTTTCTAGCTGCTTGCAATATTTTCTCCTTGACCTGGGAACTCTGGAATTTGGACACAGTATTCCTAGGAGTTTCTTTTTTTGGATCTCTTTCAGGCGGTGATCTGTGGATTGCTTGAATACTTATTTTGCCCTCTGGTTCTAGAATCTCAGGGCAGTTTTCCTTGATAATTTCATGAAAGATGATGTTTAGGCTCTTTTTTTGATCATGGCTTTCAGGTAGTCCCATAATTTTTAAATTGTCTCTCCTGGATCTATTTTCCAGGTCAGTTGTTTTTCCAATGAGATATTTCACATTATCTTCCATTTTTCATTCTTTTGGTTTTGTTTTGTGATTTCTTGGTTTTTCATCAAGTCATTAGCCTCCATCTGTTCCATTCTAATTTTGAAAAAACTATTTTCTTCAGTGAGCTTTTGAACCTCCTTTTCCATTTGGCTAATTCTGTTTTTGAAAGCATTCTTCTCCTCATTGGCTTTTTGAACCTCTTTTGCCAATTGAGTTAGCCTATTTTTCAAGGTGTTATTTTCTTCAGCATTTTTTTGGGTCTCCTTTAGCAGGGTGCTGACCTGCTGTTCATGCTTTGACTGCATGTCTCTCATTGCTCTTCCCAGCTTTTCCTCTACCTCTCTAACTTGATTTTCAAAATCCTTTTGGAGCTCTTCCATGGCCTGAGCCCTTTGAGTGGGCTGGGATACAGAAGCCTTGACTTCTGTGTCTTTCCTTGATGGTAAGCTTTGTTCTTCCTCATCAGAAAGGAAAGGAGGAAATACCTGTTCACCAAGAAAGTAACCTTCTATAGTCTTATTTTTTTTCCCTTTTCCGAGCATTTTCCCAGCCAGGGACTTGATTTCTGAATATTCTCTTCACACCCACTTTGCCTCCAGATCTGCCCAGCCAGTTCTTGGGGTCTGAGATTCAAATGCTGCTTCCCAGCCTCAGGGCTTTTGGCGGGGGCGGGGCTGCTATTCAGTGTGAGATTAAGTTCAGGTGCTTAGGTGGGGGCAGGGCCACCTCACGGGCTCAGTTCCCTCAGGGGGTTTATGCAGAGACCTTCAACAATAGATCTGGGCTCCTGCCTGCTTGGGGAGCCCTGGTCTGCTCCCGCCTCCACTCCTGCCTCCCAAGGAGGCCTGAGTTATGGGGGCATCCCACTCCTCTCTCACCCCGCCAAAGAGACCCTCTCACCAACCCTTGTCACCTGTGGGTGGAGGGACCCACGTGGCCACTGGAGATTCTGCCCCTGGAGCCTGTTCGGATCAGCTCCTTTTGGTGTCGCGCTGCCAAGGCAGGGCTGGGCTCAGCTCTGGGTCTGGTGCATGACGGATCTTTTGCAAGAGGTTTTCAGGTCTCTCTGGAACAGAAATCTTGTCCTCTCTGTTGTTCTGTGGCTTCTGCTGCTCCAGAATTTGTTGGGAGTCCTTTTTTACAGATATTTTATGGGCTGTGGGTTCGGAGCTAGCGTATGTGTGTCTTTCTACTCTGCCATCTTGGCTCCGCCCCCTATATAGTCTTATATAGAACATATACTAAACATATCCAAGGTAACTCTGAGTAAGGAAACACATTACCTACATTGGAAAATGCAAAAAGGCCTCACATAGAAGGTGACATTTGAGCTCAATGTGAAAGTAAATCATGAATTTCCTAAAGGTAAAGGTGAGAAAGGAGTATATTTAAAAAATGCATGTAAAGTACATGGATGGGTATAATGTGTAACAAAATGATGATCCTTGAGAGCAGAGACTTTCTCGTGTTTATCTTTGCTCTCTACTATCTAGAATAGTGGCTGGAATACTGTGGGCACTAAATAAATTTGCTTGGCTGAGTATATCTGGAGAGATAGGATAAAGACAGGTTGTAAAGCTCTTCAAAATGTCAGACAGAGCAGGTTTTTTTTTTTATTCTAAAGGCAATAAGAAGCCCTTGGAATTTATTGAGAAGTTATATGGTCAGACTTGTTCTGAGAAATATCCCTTTGCAGGCCATGTCATGGATGAAGCCTGAACTAGGTTGAACAGCAAAAATAATAATAATAATAATAATAAGCATAATACAAATTAGAAAGTGATAATAACAGTTTACATTTATCTAATAATTTGCACATTCTTTATAAAGATCTTGTCCCAGGAATACCCAATGAGGTAAGTAGGAAGCATAAGAATTATCCCTAGTATATCCTTTTCATACTCAAGGTTATATATTCTGACTCCAAAATCAATGCCCTTTGTTCTATGTCATGTTGAACTTGGGATATAAGAATGTAATTCTGTTAATTGATAGTATTTTAGGATTTCACGTATGCCTTCTTTGAAACCTGTCTGTTTCCATGTTCTTATTGATGTGGTTACTCCTTTCAAGGGGACAGATTGTAACCCATCACAATCCATGCCTTTTTAAAGTGTGTGTGTGTGTGTGTGTGTGTGTGTCCGTGTTTGCCCTTCGTTTCCCAAAAAAGACCATGCCATCAGAGAAATAATGACATGACTTTCACTTGACGTTGTTTTGAGTGAGGGAGGGCTGCGCAGGCCACCAGCCTCAGTGCTCCTCCAGAGCCATCTGAATCCATTGACCAGATAGTTCATCAGGATGACTGGAGATGACCCAGGATGAGGCAATAGGGGTTAAGTGACTTGCCCAAAGTCACACAGCTATTGAGTGTCAAGTGATTTGAACTCAGGTCCTCCTGACTTCTGCACTGATGTTCTACCCACTGCACCACCTAGCTGCCCCAACTACTATTAGCACTGCTTAGATGTACAGTGGTGATGCATCGTAATTGTAATCACCACACTCCTGCAGATAAAAAGTCAGCAATGTAATCTCCAAATGGCAAACTCCTAAGTGGTATGGAAAAAAAAAAAAAGAAATGCTCAAAAAACCCCCCAGAAAACTCATAGACCTTAAAAGTCACAAAGCGTTGCAAAGAGAGGTATTTCAAGAGAATTGAAGACTGGTGATAGTCTGTATGTTAGAAACTCTCCATGATCTCCCTGAACTATTACTAATTTTATTGCATTATGATCTGTAATGGAATTAATTGCTATTTCTGCCTTTTCACATTTATTTGCAACATCTGTGCCATAACATGTGGTTAATTTTTCTAATGGTTCTAAGTAGTACCATGAATTATGGATATTTTTTAGCAGTTCATTTAGATGTCACGTCTTTTAGCTCTAGTTTCTCCAATAATTTGTTCAATTCTGTATTTCCTTTTTATCTTTCTGCTAAATTTGTCTAAAACTTGGAGAAGCATTAAAGTCTCTTACTATTATTGTATTTCTGCCTGTCATTCTAATTCAATTAAATTTTCCTTAATGATTTCAGATGCTAAGGCATTTGTAGAATAAATTTGATACTGATGTTAATTTCATCCTGTATGGTAATTGGGCATGTCCTTCCATAGAACCTCCATAGTTTATTTGCCCAACACACTGAAGGATTTCCTTTAGGTCTATTAATATTCCACACAAAACTCATGTTGTCTCTCTGTTATCTTTTGTTATGGCTCTGTGACCATGCCACCTCTTTTCTTAGTCATGTGTTATAAATAATACTTTGTACAAAACTTTTTACTCCAAGCATGCATCTCTTTATTACCTTCTTGATGACTTCAGTCTTAATTTTTCTGACATCATGGTATTTTCAGTTGGAAAACTATATAGTATGTTTGAGAGAATTCCAGTGTGGAAAAGATGAATTTTTGTGTCAAGGGTCAACTTTTGATCATTGAAAGTGCCATGTAATTTCTCATATCTGTCAATCATTTAACAGTCTTTTTTTTAACACAAAAAAAGACTTTCTCAGGGTCACACAGATAGTAAATATCAAAGACTGAACTTGAACTCAGGTCCTCCTGACTCCAGAGCTCTATCTCTTGCACTACCTAGATACCCTCATTTAATGACCACTTAATCATTTACTTTGTGTCAGGTACTGTGGATACAAAGGAAAAAAACAGACCTTGAAGAGTTTGTGTTCTGGAAGAGACATGTATACGTATATCTAAGCATTTGCAAAATAATTTTTTTTGTGTGTGCAATGGGCCTAATCACTTATAAACAAATAGAAAATGCCTTTGAGTTGTTGTTTTACCTGAGTTTTGAAAGGAACTAGGGATTCTAAGAGATAAATGTATGTCAGTCTACTTTCTTCCTCCTTTCTTCCTCTTACCTAATTTTGCATCCTGATCTTTGTGCATCTGCATTTAATGTGTGTGTGTGTGTGTGTGTGTGTGTGTGTGTGTGTGATCATTCTTCTGAAAGCCCTTCATCTAGGTCAGAGGTGTCAATATACTGCCCCTAGCCCCACACCTCAGTGATGCTGAATCAGATTAAAATGTAGTTGGGAAATATTTAACAAAATGAATAAAAGTAAATGCAATGTAGATAATATTAGCTTAAGATTTTCGAAGTCAATATACAGCCTGAGATCCCTAGGTAAAATTTGGTGCACCCATTTCTATTTGAATTTAATACCATTGATTTAAGTAATATCCTTTCTTCAGCTACCAATACTTGTTTGTTCCTGTGTGAATTCCTAAATCGCTTTCTTTTGGATAGCCTTGAATCTCAGTGTGTCTTCTGTAAATAACTGGCACTGATGAAATTAAAACAAAAGTATTTGGAAATATGACTATCTTGGAACTTGGAAGTCTGTCACTTATCACTTCCATTTGCAGTTTGTGTAATATTTCCTTATAATGATTTTTTGAGAACATGTGTTATTATATCATGCATCATGGAATATTTATAACCAGAGGATAATAAAAGAAAGCTATCTCCCGAATCTTATGTCATATATAATCTTATATTCTTTGTAACACATTTATGGAATAGATCTTTAAGGTTATGCTTTTCTCTGAGTAATATCCCTTTTTTTGGTCATCACAATCTTCACTGGAGAAGATCTTGTTATCCATATCTTTCATTCACTTGGATGAGTATGAAAATATTATTTACTTTACAAGATCATGATTGAAAGCTTGCATGGGTGTGTGTAGTTTTTTCATAAGAATAGTATTCATAAACTTTTCCGTTCTTCTTGAATTTTTTCCATTTTGAATTATTTTGAAAATCATTCCTTTTTTTCTTGAAAAGTGTTCCACAAAATATATTTCTTCTTTGTATACTTGGACAGGCCCAGTTGTTGTCCTTGATCTCACAAGCTTACTCAGATGGTATCACAATGGATGTTGAGGAGGTAACATTCAAATATGTGTTTGGGCTGTCATTAATAATGAAGAAAAATATATAAAATGAACATATATATATTATATTAAATTATATAAATATATATAAATTCCTATAAAATCACAATCTTTCCCGTGGTAAAAATATAGGGTTGCAATTTCATTACCTCACTAGAAGGTAGAAAATTCTTATCCCAAATCAGTTTTCCTAGCAAAATGAAGAACAAAATGGATAACTAGTCATAAGATGTTAAATGGTAACTTGCAATTGTCAAAGAAACTGTATGATAATGGATTTTAAAGAAATCAGTACAAAGGATCATACAAACTGCTTTCCAGCTGAATTATCTTATGGGAGAAAACATTTTAGGAATGGCCATACATGACAAGGAAGAAACCCACTCTTTCAAATATGATTCTTAGTTCATACCTTCACTCCCATTTGCCCAGTCTAGTTCCCTTATCATCTTTCATCTCTATTGCTACAGTAGCCTCCTTCTTGGTCTTATGACTTCTAGTCTTTACCCTCTCCAATTCGTTCTTTCTATTAATGCCAAAATTCTATTCCCTCTATCTAGAATGATGATGTTACTCCTGTGCTCAGAAGCCATTGGTGGCTCCCCAGTAGTATCCTCAGAGATAAAAATACAAAGTCTTAATCCTGACATTTAAGAACCCTGAAATCACCTGTTTTCAGCTTGACTTGTTTCATGTTACTATCCTTAAAGAACACTAATTTACAATCAGATTAGAGTACTGAAACCACATATCTTTCTCCAATCTATTTCTCTAATATCTTTCTTTTGTTTCATTAGAAAACACACTCTCTTCATTCCCTACTGCTTGCTTAAAAGCTCTACTATTTTCATAGATCCTCTTCCTGCAGCTCCCCAATTTTAGTAGTGTTCTCTAATTTTTTTTCTCAATGTTCATTGTGTCATACTTATCTTTGTACATGTAAGTTCCATGGCAACAGTGCCTGGAAGTGGGTAGCAGGGCAGAGGATTCACAGGACAACAGGGTTCAGAGAGTCTTCCTGAAGAAACTTACTCTTGAACTGATTCTTGAAGGCACAGAGAATTGTTCCTGATAACGCAAATGACTAGAAAGACTTTCCTTTTTTCTTTTTTTCTGCAAACTTGCAAAGATAACTGCAAGATCTGATGGAGATTGATTTTCACAGCTTTGCCACTAAATCACCCATTCTACCACCTAAGGTGCAGAGTCCCTTAACACATCATTAATCTCAAATACTGTATTGTACAGAAACTGGACTCTAGAAACAGGTCGTCTGCCAAAGGAGATGGCCTTAGGCTAACACGTAAGATATTTGTACCAAGTCAACCAAGCTGCTTACTTGGGGAAAAAACAACTCTCCCTGCCCCCACAGGCAGGTAAAATATGAGTGTAAAATGTGTCACATATAGTGATGAAAAAACTATACCTTCTGGATGCCTCTTGGTGCTTAGAAAAATCTATTTTTAATGACAGAATAATATATGTACATGTGTATTAAGATCTAAGAACATTTTGAAGCATATGACTTTTTTTTTTCTGGAAGCAAAGGGATTTGTGGCACATTTTCACCACGATTCTGAAGTGTAATGCTGAATTTGGAGTAAATGTGCTCTTCCATTTCATAGATATGTATTTTGGGAAACTCACATGTCCTTTCTCACCCTATTTCCTCATTTATAAAATGAGGGAGGTGGAATAGATGACCTCTAAAATCCCTTCTATCTGTAATCTCTGATTCTGTGATCATAATCATAATAAATAGCAATAATTTCTATTAGTAACTCACATTAATAATGTAGTTTAGTAAAAAGTTTTTCTCCCACAATAAGCCTGAATTGTCATTTCTATTTGATTAGGGGAAACTCTGAACACAGTGAGGTTAAAACACACAGGCACAAATAACGGTCACACAGCTAGTATCTCTCTGGGTCAGAATTCATAGCTAGCCTCCTGAATCCAACTCTTTGCTTCTTTCCTTTATGCTATGATATTTCTTAATATTGTTTGACTTTGTGTATTGAATAACTGGATACAACAACAATATTAAAAGGTAGACTCTTGTGTTAAGACAGTTAGGTGGTGAAATGGATAGTGATGAAGTTTTCAGTCAGGAACGTGCAAGTTCAAATCCTGCCTGAGAAAGTTCCAAACTGGGTGACCCAGAGTAAATCAGTTAATTTCTCTCAGCCTGAGTTTCATCCTCTGTAAAAGGAGGATAATTATAGCTCTTGCTTCATAAATTTGTAGTGAGGATCAAATGAGACCACATAGGTAAAGAACTTTATTAACTTCAAAGTTCTATGAAATATTTTTTTTATTTTTAATCATAGTATCACTATCATCATTGAGAATATGTAGACTACAATGAAGTAGGATACATTTTTCTCTTCCACCAACAGGCTCATAGTCTAGCTGGGAAGAGAAGACATATGCATAAAAGGTAAATAACATAGAAGGAATCATGTCTTCCTATTTCAATGCTTAGGGGATTCTTGACATCACTGAAAATAGCAAATATGTTTGACAAGGCAAAGGAGGAAAAAAACCTCCTCAGCTGAACAGAGATTCACTTGTTTTATATCAGCTTCTCTTGCAAAGTTTCCTTGACTGAAACAACCTGCAGGCAAAATGTTTTGCCAATAGACCCTCAAAGCCCATATGCTGGCTCCAGAGCACAGGTGTTCCCTCCAAGTATTTGCCAAGTCACCAGTCAGAATGGACAGATTTTCTCTTCAGAAGGAGGAGGGCTGCCAAAGTCAAACAGTGAACTGTCTGGACTATTCAAGGAAGAGCTAAATTACTTATTATTCAAAAATGCCCTTTGGGATTCCAATGACAAAGTTCAATCAAGCTCAGCTTTCATTATTTTTTTCTGTGTGATAACATTTTCGTTTGGTCCTGAAACTAGCTTAGAGGACCCTCTCCCTATCCATATCTTCAAACTGATTGTAATTATAAAAAATGCATAGTGGAGAAGTACTGTGACATAGCAGCTAGAATTCTGACCTCAGAGTCAAGGAGTCCTGACTGAGTCCAAGTCCTACTTCTTGACCTATACTATGTGTAAGTTACATCATTTCTAAGTGCTCCCAGGCAGCCATCTAAGTATAGAGATTACTAAGGTGTTGCTGATATATGTTGATGGAGAGAGTTTCCACATCCAGAATGCCTCACATTGCTGAAATACACTGATTTGGACAAAACAATCAAACAACAACCGACCACCACTACAGCCACATATGCCGTAACATAATAACATTGATATTTTAGGCTTTCTTATATTTGCAGAGTACCTTATTAGCATAGCTACCTTGTGAGGCAGAGACTACTGTTTCTACTATTCTCATCTTACAGATGATATAGTCGAAGGTTAGAGAGTCAACAAACATTTATCAATTACTATGTGTCAGGCACTCTATTGCTTAATAAACACCTTTTAGAGGGAATCTGGAAGGCAGAGGGAAGGAGGGAAAGGATTCCAGACTTGAAATGTGACCACTGGAGGTAGAAGATGGAGTGTCACATATTGGGAAGTTCAAGAAGGCAAATTTTCTGAAACATAGAGTATGTGGAGGGAATTAAAATGTAAGAAGACAGAATAGGTAGGAAGGACCAGGTTATGAAGCACTTCAAATGTCAAACAGGGACTTTATAGGAAAATGAAATGACTTGTATGCCAAGAATAGTGAACATATCTTATGTTTGTTACTGCCCACAGCATCTGGCACAATGCCTTGCATATGGTACTTGATACTTTGAGAGTCTGTGACTTATGATTGCTGCTTCCAGGGGCTCCTTTTTTATTTTGCTCTCTGTGCCTTCTGATTGGAATCAGCATGTACATGTAATGATAGATCTGTGCTCAGTTCACAATTTCTCAGCTGATCTACAGAGTAAGGCACTGTCCATTGGGAACTTGGCATTGCTCATTGGTCCCATGGTGCTTGACTGCATGCAGCTGAGTGAACTGTATCAGTGCACCAAGCTTTGTCTGCTCATCTTTCCCTGCAACAAGTGCAGTCACGAACAAATGGAAAGAATGAAGATACCCTGAATTCTTGAAATCTGCCTGACTGTTCAGTGGGCTTGAACCCAACTTCATGCTGTTTGAGAACTGTGAGGTGAATGGAGAGAAGGTTCACTCCAGCCTTTGCCTTCTTAGTAGGGTCCCTAATAAGGATACTGCTTCTCTGATGGCAGATCTTAAGTTCATCATCTGGACTCCTGTGTACAGTAATGACATCTGCTGAAATTTGGAGGAGTTCCTGATGGGTGCCAATGATGTGCTCCCATGAGGAACCTTACAATCCCCAACAATGAGAAGGATATTGAAGAACTCCTAACTAAGGTTCCCAATGAGGTGCTAGGTTTCAGTTCTGAAAAAAATTCAATTCTTGTTCAAGGTGTTCCCAGTTTTCCCCCTGAGATAAGTTGCCTGGTGTTTAGAAGTAGTGAGGCAGTTTCCATACGGATTTTATCTATGATGGTAGGGGAAAACATATGATATTCCTATTAAAATCCTCATATTGGTCAAGATGGCAGAATGAGAACAACTACTCACCTAAGCTCTAAGACAAACTCTTTCAGATACTTCTAAAAAGAGAATCTAAATAAATTTTAGAGTGGCAGAATCCAATAGGAGACAGACTGTGGCAGATTTCCAACCCAGGAGGGACTGGAAGTCGATGAGAAGGATCTGTTGCAAAGGGCTGGAGGAGCATACAGGCTGTACCAGCATGGACTTCGCCATAGCAAAGCTGAGCAGAAAGCCCCGGGTGGTCAGAAGCGGCAATAGCACTGTGGAATCTCAAACATATTTGCCCAGGATAGGACTCTAATGGAACTGAGGGAGAGAGAATCACGGAACTCCAGGTAACTGCAGCAGCCACTCCTGAGACTATCAGCCAGCACATTAAATGTCTGTAAGTCACCTACTTGAAGTTCCAGGAGCCAAGATGGTGGAGTGATCCATAAATGCTCTACCTCTTAACTTGTTGACCTTGAAAAATTCAGAGAATATTTCTCCAGGAAAAATCTTGGAACAGTGGGATCAGATGAAGGGGTAAATAGTCTCTTAGCCTGTGGGGCTAGGAAAATCCCAAAGGGTCCCTCTTGCTGTGACTGAAGGGGACCAGTGCAGGACCAGAGCTGTCCCAGACAACTGCACCTCAGTGAAACAGGAGGAGATCCTGAGCCCCAGGGGAGTGGAAGCTTCAATCGTCAACACCAGGACACCAGGCATGCCTCACCATAGCCAGGGGAATAAGGAAGATACTATTACAAATGAAGTTCACCAAACATTGAGCCTGCCTGTGCTCAGGAGAGGAGATCTCCTGTGGCCAGACAACCCCTCCCCCACACTTAATGCAACTAGCTCCCAGGTAACTCCAGGGAAACTCAGAAAGACTTCACCTGGCCTCTGTTTGGCACATCAACCAGGTCAGCATCAGGTAAGCTATACCATTCTAGTTTCTAGCAGAAAGAACCAAATGACACAATATACAAAGCCTTAAGTTCTAAGCACAAGAACCGTGGGACAGAATCCCCTGTGCCTCAGAAGCAGAGACCCACTTTAAAAGCCAGGAAAAGGGTGATCATCACGTGCAAGAAGCAAACCAGAAAGGATAAGACCATAGAATCTTTCTATGCAGACAAGGACCAACACACAAATACTAAAGATGTCAGCACTGAGACTGTACTCACATCCAAAACTTCAGAAGGGTATATGAACTGGTCTCAAGCCCAAAGAACATTCTTGGAAGAGCTCAAGAAGGCTTTTAAAAACCAAGTTAGGGAAATAGAGGAAAATTTGGCCAATGATTTTAAAAATATGAAAAAAAGAAATCATGCAAGAATTTAAAAGGAAAATTGGAATAATGAAAAAGGAAGCACAAAACCTAAGTGGGAAATTACAAATGGAAAAAAGAAATACAAAAACTGACTGGAGAAAATAACTTCTTAAAAGGCACAATTGGACAGGTAAAAAAGGAGATGCAAAAATTAATGGAAGAATACAATTTGATAAAATTAGAATTGGGCAAGCAGAAGGTAATGACTCTATGAAATATCAACAATCAGTTAAACAGAATATAAAGAATTAAAAGATTGAAGAAAATGTAAAATATCTAATTGAAAAAAATCAACTGACTTGAAAAATAGATCCAGGAGAGAAAATGTAAGAATTATTGGTCTACCAAAAAGCCATGATGAAAAAAAAAGCCTGGACAATATCTTCCAAGAAATCATCAAGGAAAACTTCCCAGAGGTCCTAGATCCAAAGGGAAAAATAGTCATCAAAAGAATGCACTGTTCACCTCCTGAAGGGGATCCCAAACTTAAAACACCAAGAAATATCATTGTTAAATTCCAGAACTATCAAGTGAAGGAGAAAATATTGCAGGCAGCCAGAAAGAAACAATTCAAATACTGAGGAAGTATAGTCAGAATCACTTATGACCTTGCAGTTTCTACACTAAAAGATTGGAAGGATTGGAATATGATATTCCATAAGGCAAAGGAACTGGGACTACAAACAAGGATCAGTTACCCAGCAAAATTGAGCATAATATTTCAGGCAAGGAGATGGACATTCAACGAAGTAAGGAATTCCGAGACCTTCCTGATGAAAACGCTAGGGCTCAATACAAAATTCGATCCTAGACAGGCTGGGAAAATGCCTAGAAAAGGGGAAAAAATAAGACTATAGAAGGTTACTTTCTTCGTGAACAGGCATTTCCTCCCTTCCTTTCTGATGAGGAAGAACAATGCTTACCATCAAGGAAAGACACAGAAGTCAAGGCTTCTGTATCCCAGCCCACTCAATGGGCTCAGGCCATGGAAGAGCTCAAAAAGGATTTTGAAAATCAAGTTAGAGAGGTGAAGGAAAAACTGGGAAGAGAAATGAGTGACATGCAAGCAAAGCATGAAAAACAAGTAAACACCCTGCTAAAGGAGACCCAAAAAAATGCTGAAGAAAATAACACCTTGAAAAATAGGCTAACTCAATTGGCAAAAGAGATTCAAAAAGCCAATGAGGAGAAGAATGCTTTCAAAAACAGAATTAGCCAAATGGAAAAGGAGGTTCAAAAGCTCACTGAAGAAAATACTTCTTTTAAAATTAGAATGGAACTGATGGAGGTTACTGACTTTATGAGAAGCCAAGAAATCACAAAAAAACCCGAAAAGAATGAAAAAATGGAAGATAATGTGAAATATCTCAATGGAAAAACAACTGACCTGGAGAATAGATCGAGGAGAGACAATTTAAAAATTATGGGCCTACCTGAAAGCCATGATCAAAAAAAGAGCCTAGACACCATCTTTCATGAAATTATCAAGGAAAACTGCCCTGAGATTCTAGAACCAGAGGGCAAAATAAGTATTCAAGGAATCCACAGATCACCACCTGAAAGAAATCCAAAAAGAGAAACTCCTAGGAACATTGTGGCCAAATTCCAGAGTTCCCAGGTCAAGGAGAAAATATTGCAAGCAGCTAGAAAGAAACAATTCAAGTATTGTGGAAATACAATCAGAATAACACAAGATCTAGAAGCTTCTACATTAAGGGATCAAAGGGCGTGGAATAGAATATTCCAGAAGTGAAAGGAACTAGGACTAAAACCAAGAATCACCTACCCAGCAAAGCTGAGTATAATACTTCAGGGGAAAAATTGGTCTTTCAATGAAATAGAGGACTTTCAAGCATTCTTGATGGATAAAGACCAGGGCTGAAAAGAAAATTTGACTTTCAAACACAAGAATGAAGAGAAGCATGAAAAGGTAAATAACAAAGAGAAGTCATAAGGGACTTATAAAAGTTGTACTCTTTACATTCCTACATGGAAAGACAATATTTGTAACTCTTGAAACTATTCAGTATCTGGGTACTGGGTGGGATTACACACACACACACGCACACACACACGCAAACACACACATAGAGACAGAGTGCACAGAGTGAACTGAAGAGGATGGGATCATATCTTTAAAAAATGAAATCAAGCAGTGAGAGAGAAATATATTGGGAGGAGAAAGGGAGAAATGGAATGGGGCAAATTATCTCTCAGAAAAGAGGCAAGCAAAAGACTTATTAGTGGAGGGATAAAGAGTGGAGGTGAGAGAAAAACATGAAGTTTACTCTCATCACATTCCACTAAAGGAAGGAATAAAATGCACACTCATTTTGGTATGAAAACATATCTTACAATACAGGAAAGTGGGGGACAAGGGGATAAGCAGGGTGGGGGGGGGATGATGGAAGGGAGGGCATGGGGAGGATGGAGCAATTTGAGGTCAACACTCATGGGGAGGGACAGGATCAAAAGAGAGAACAGAAGTAATGGGGGACAGGATAGGATGGAGGGAAATATAATTAGTTCTTACACAACACCACTATTATGGAAGTCATTTGCAAAACTACACAGGTTTGGCATATATTGAATTGCTTGCCTTCCAAAGGGAAGGGTTGGGGAGGGAGGGAGGAAGAGAAGTTGGAACTCAAAGTTTTAGGAACAACTGTCGAGTACTGTTCTTGCCGCTAGGAAATAAGAAATACAGGTAAAGGGGTATAGGATGGAGACAAAGGCAGAGAGGGATGATAGAAGAGAGGGCAGATTAGCAGACAGGGGCAATTAGAACGCTCGGTGTTTTGGGGGTGGGGGGAGGGGACATAAGGGGAGAAAATTTGGAACCCAAAATTTTGTGAAAATGAATGTTAAAAGTTAAATAAATAAATAAATAAATAAAGGGAAAAAAAAGAAAATTCGATCCTCGAACACAAGTTGCAAGAGAGCTAAACAGGGGAAAAAATTATTATTCAATATGGGGAAACTTTGCATCCTTATAAGGGAAGATGATACTTGTTAATCTTGAGAATTGCATAGTTATTATGATATATAAAAAGGGATATACATAGATAAAGAAAGTGGGTATAAAATTAATGATGTGATGATAAACATGTGATTTAAGGGTATGAAAGGATTGTAATTGGAGATGTGAAAAGGAGAAGGCAGAAGAAGGTAAAGCACATTACAGGAAGAGGCACAAAAATATATAGAATATGTAGAGGGAAATATGTAGAGGGAAAGAGGGGAGTGAGATGAGCATTGTTTGAGATTTACTCTCAACTGATTTTGTTCAAGGGGGAAGAACAAACTCAGTTAAGTACAGAAATTTAACTAGCTCTATAGGCAGTAGGAGGGGAAAGGGGAAAGAAAAGGGAGGGAAGTCTAAAACGGAAGGAAGAAGTAGTGAGGGAAAAGGGGATTAAAAGGAGGGGGGCAGAAAGATGGGAGAGAAGACTGAGGGAGGTGGTGGTCAAAAATTAAAACGCGGTTATTGGGGGGAAGGGAGAAGGGAGAACTGAAAGCAAAAATGAGGGGAATGAGGATGGAGGAACAGACACAATAGTAATCATAACTATGAATGTGAATGGGATGAACTCTCCCATAAAATGGAGATGGATAGCAGAATGGATTAAAAACCATAATCCAACAATACGTTGTTTACAAGAAACACATTTGAAATGGCGATACACACCAGGTAGAAGTAAAAGGCTGGAGCAGATTATATTGTTTTTCAGCTGATATAAAAAAAGCAAGGGTAGTGATCTTAATCTCAGACAAATCAAAAGCAGGAATAGATCTAATCAAAAGAAATAAAGAAGGAAACTATATCCTGCTAAAAGGCACCATAGACAATGAAGGAATATCATCATTACTAAACATATATGATCCAAGTGATATGGCGTCCAGATTCTTAGAGGAGAAGTTAAGGGAGTTACAGGAAGAAATAGACAGCAAAACTATACCAATGGTGGACCTCGACCTCCCCCTCTCTGAACTTCATAAATCTAACCTCAAAATAAGCAAGAAAGAAGTTAAGGAGGTGAATAAAACCCTGGATAAGGTAGATATGATAGATCTCTAGAGAAAATTGAATGGGGATAGAAAGGAATATAATTTTTCCTCACTGGTACCTGGCACGTATACAAAATTGACCATGTACTAGGGCATAAAAACCTCACAGTCCAGTGCAGAATGACGAAATAGTAAATGTATCCTTCTTAGATCATAATACAATATAATTATATTCAATACAAGGCCATGGAAAGTTAACCAAAAATTAATTGGAAACTAAATAATCTAATCCTAAAGAATGAATGGGTTACACAACATATCATAGAAACAATAAAAGGACTTCATTCAAGAGAATGACAATAATGAGGCAACCTACCAAATCTTGTGGGATACTGCAAAAGCAGTTCTTAGGGGAAGTTTTATATCTTTGAATGCCTACATGAATAAAATAGAGAAAGAGGAGATCAATGAATTGGGCATGGGGCTGGAAAAGCTAGAAAAAGAACAAGTTGAAAATCCTCAAGTAAAGATGAAATTAGAAATGCTGACAACCAAAGGAGAGATTAATAAAATTGAAACTAAGGAAATTATTAAACTAGTAAATAAAACTAACAGTTGATTTTATGAAAAAAATCAATAAAATTGATAAAACTTTGGTCAATTTGATTAAAAAAAAAGAAAGAAGAAAACAAAATTACCAATATCAAGAATGAAAAGGGTGAGCTCATCTCCAATGAGGAGGAAACTAAAACAGTAATTTATAAATTACTTTGCCTAACTGTATGCCCATAAATTCAGCAATCTAATTGAGATGGATGAATATTTTAGAAAATAGAAATTGCCCCAGTTAACAGAAGAGGAAGTTGAATACTTAAATAACTCCATCTCAGAGAAAGAAATTGAACAAGCCTTGCATGAAGTTCCTAGGAAAAAATCTCCAGCACCACATGGATTTGCAAGTGAATTCTATCAAACGTTTAAAGAACACAATTCCACTACTATACAGATTATTTGGTAAAATTGGGAAAGAAAGAGTCCTACCAAATTCTTTTTATTATACAAATATGTTTCTGATACCTAAGCCATGAAGAGCCAAAACAGAATAAGAAAATTAGAGGCCAATTTCTCTAATGAATATAGATGCAAAAATCTTAAATAAGATACTAGCAAAAAGAATACAGCAACTTGTCACAAGAATAATACATTATGATCAGGTAGGATTTATACCAGGAATGCATGAGTGGTTCAATATTAGGAAAGCTATCAGCATTTTTGATCATATCAATAACAAAACCAACAGAAAATTACAATTTTATCTCAATAGATGAAGAAAAAGCTTTTGAGAAAATACAACACCCCTTCCTACTGGAAGCACTGGAAAGCACAGGAATAAATACAACTTTCCATAAAATAATAAGCAATATCTACCTAAAGCCTTCACGAAGCATTATATGCAATGGGGATAAGCTAGATGCATTTCCAATAAGATCAGGGGTGAAACAAGGATGTCCATTATCACCACTGTTATTCAATATGGTACTAAAATGTTAGCTTTAGCAATAAGAGAAGAAAAAGAAATTGAACGAATTAGAATAGGCAAAGAAGAAACTAAGTTATCACTCTTTGCAGATGATATGATGATATACTTAAAGAATCTCAGAGAATCAAGCAAAAAAATACTTGAAATAATAAACAACTTTGGCAAAATTGCAGGTTACAAATAAACCCTGGTAAATCATCTGCATTTCTACATATTACTAACAAAGCCCAACAGCAAGTGATAGAATGAGAAATCCCATTCAAAGCTATGATAGACACATGTTATTCTCCAAAAGTCCATTTCCTGAGTGTAAGGCAGAAGGTAATGGCTTCCCTTGGAAGAAGCGGTCTTTGATATTTCTCCAACAGCATGAGAATTTTTCTATGTGATGTTGTTATAAGATGTCTTTACAGTAATGCTTAAGTGTATTTGCAAAACTATGAACCTATGGGATTGATGAGCAGATGAGTTCAATTTTCTCTCTTCTTCCCCACCCACCTACTCAGAAAAGCTCCAGATGACTGATCATCATTTCTTTTTCCAACAATGATTTTCATCTTCCTCTTGTACGAAGTTTGAGTGTCCAACCAAACCAAAGCCAATCATCTTCTTTTTCCACCTTAGTAAGAGCTCTTTTAATCTGCACACTGACAATGTATGATTGAAGCTCTTTGGGAGACCTGTAAGTGAATCTGGGTACTGTGCTAAGTAGGACATTGGGACAAAGACTCTAGAATGAGATGTGACACATGAAATGAGATCAAATCCCCAACCTTCTCTCATTACAGCATAGAACTTTTTTATGAGAGTTTTAACGTTTTCCTCTACAATTATTATTAAGGGGCTTTTATTAAAAATATTATTTAAGGAGTGGGGAAGTGTTTGCTATTTGGCAGTAGGCCATAAAACAGAGAACAGTTTTAGGGCTGACATACAAGGTTAGGACTGTCGTAATTGTTTAAGTAAATATAATAGTTTCATTTATTCAATTCTACATCACATAATCTATGTTTCTTAGTGCTTTTCACTCAGAGAAACTGGAAACTTATTTTCTTTAATGATTTCTCTTGTCCATGGGTACTGTGAGAGAGATTTAATCCTTGTGTCTAATAACTTTAAACTGTCAAATCAGCTGACTGATTTTTTTCTCTATGAATTAACTGATATGTTAACTAAAAAGTGGAAATATCTCTCAGAACTGAAAGGGGAAATATCTCATAAAATAAATTCTTTATATTTTCATCACAGTACTGTGATTTCATTAGCATAGGAGTACCTGCTAGGGAGGCAGACTTCATCCCATTTCAAACTAGCTAACTAGGTTTTAGAGATTTTTCCTGAACCTCAGAGAGATTTATCTCAACAACTTTTATAAAGCTCCCTCTGGGTATGAAGCCATAAGCTAGGTTGTGGAGATATGAAGACACAAATAAAATAGGACCTTATAGGGAATGCAACTTGTACATCAATAACTAAATGTAAAATATAAAAAAAGAATGAGGGGTCTTGGTATGGTTACAGAGCTAGTAAATAGCAGTGATAGGACCTGAACACAGGTTTAATTTCAAATCTAGCACACTATCTACTATAACAGTGGTTCTAAAAATATGGACTAGCGAAACCTCAAGACCTTTTCAGTGAAACCATAAGGTCAAAACTATTTTCATAACAATGCTGATGCATTCTGATTTTAAATACAGTAAATATTAGTTTAAAAAATCCACATAAGCAAAAATGCCAGGATGGGGAGAACTCTTCAATACTTTTTAAGAGTGTAAAGGAGTTCTGAGACTAAAAATTTTGAAAACCATTTGTCTCCACCATACTTGCTCTCACATTAGATCAGTTCAACCTTCCCATATTCATTAGACAAGATGCTCAAAATACATTTTATTTGTATCCTTTTGATGCTTACAAAAATTTTGTTATGATAATTATGATGACACTTTAGAAGAGAAAGATGCAATTCATTTATGGATTTATATATCAAAGTCAACAGAGTGAAAACACTTTCCACTCCTTCATTGTCTCTCTCAATTTCACAATTAGACAAAGGAATGAAAATATCTTAGGAGGTTTGGTGCATTTCAAATATAACTCAATTCCATTTGAAGTTAAAATTCTAATGGTTGATTTTAGCAAATACGCATTTTCCTTCTTCAGAGTATTTTGAACTCTGCTTGAGAATATCAGGTAGCCCAGTAACAACTAACCCAAGCAATCAGTACTCTGAAGTAGAAGGGCATACCCTGACATTTCTACATAGTAGGTCCAATTAGAATTAATTGGTGCAATGTACACAGCAGATTGTTATAAAACCAAGATATAGTTTATGCAACCAGTCATTTTCCTATTATAAATAAGAAATGAGAATTCTTACTTGTTCTTTGTCTAAAGAAGTTAAAATCTAAAAAGTTAGTTCTTCCTTCAAAATAATGCACAGTAACTTCAAAAGGGTCAAAGAACCCTGCACCCATAAGTTTCCTCATTCTTTTCCCATGATTGAATGGCAATTCATATCACAGTTGTTAAAGTTATTACTATTTTGTCAAAATTATTATGATTATTTTATGTGTTGATTGGCATTGAGTGAAAGTTCCTACTGAAACCAATCATCAAAAAACAATCATGGAGTTAATATTTTGTCTATCTTAATGAGGCTCTAAGTCTTATTTGCTTTATTTTGTCATAGTTAAAAAATAAAATCAGTTTAAAGGTCCCTACCACCTTTTCTTAATACACAGATTTGGAATAAAAGGTTATCTGAATTTAATTCATTCATGATCCAATAAAATTTTGTCCCAGGCTGAGTTTGAAAATATTTTCTAAGAGTGCGGAGCTAAGATGACCGAGTAGAAGCACTCTCCCCACAAACCCCTCAAAATACTTGTAAAAATGATTTTAAACAAATTCTAGAGCAGTAGAATCCACAATATGACAAAGTGAAACAGGATTCCAGTCCAAGACAATCTGAAAGGCTGACAGGAAGGGTTTATTGCACCAGGCTTGGAGTGGAGAGCAGCCCAGTGGGGGCCATGCCAGCACAGACAAGACTGGAGTAGACTTCAGGACACTGAATCATTGGAAATTGTAGCAATTTTCAGACTTCTCAACCCACAAACTCTAAAGACAACTCCAAAGGTTAGTGGGAAAACTCTCTTACCTGGGTGACAGAGGAATATGATCTGGCCTCAGCCCCAGCCCCAGGGTGGTGGCAGCCATTGCTGCAGTGGTGGCTGCTTCTCGAGCTCTAGGCCTACGGCTGAGGGGGAAATTGAGCAACTGATCTGGGTCACAGTCCTGGGTGGTGGTCCTGGGGCAAAGAGTAGCATGGCAGATCTAGTGGCAACTGTGGAAAGAAAATCCTACTCGCAATTCCAGGGCAGAAAAGAATGCTTGTGGTTGCTCACAGACCAGAGCACAGGCCATGAGAGGAATAAACACCTCTTCTTTGACCATAACACTTTGAAGGAACTGAGAATTTACAGGTTCCCAGAGATGTCTCTGAAAACAGCAGCACAAAACCGCTGAAGCTTGGAAAATGAACAAAAGGGGGGGAAAGATGACTATAGAAGGTTACTTTCTTGGTGAAAAGGTATTTTCCTATGATGAGGAAGACAGCAAGGTCAATGCTCCTATAACCAAAACCTCCAAGAAAAATATGAAATGGTTAAGGCCATGGAAAGGCTCAAAAAGAATTTTGAAAATCAAGTAAGAGAAGTAGAGGAAAACTTGGAAAGGGAAATGAGAGCAATGCAAAAAAATCATGAAAAACTGTGTCAACAGCTTGCTAAAAGAGACCCAAAAATATGCTGAAGAAAATAACACCTTAAAAATACACTAACCCAAATGGCAAAAAAAAAAAGGTACAAAAGCCAAATGTGGAGAAGAATTGGCCAATTGGAAAGGAGGTTCGAAAGCTTACTGAAGAAAATAGTTTCTTCAAAATTAGAGTAGAGCAAATGGAAAGTAATGACTTCATGAAAAATCAAGAAATTATAAAACAAAACCAAAAGAATGAAAAAATAGAAAATAATATGAAATATCTCATTTGAAAAACAACTGACTTAGAAAACTGATTCAGGAGAGATATGTTACAAATTATTGGAATACCTGAAAACCATGATCAAGAAAAGAGTCTAGATATCATGTTTTAAGAAATTATCAAGGAAAACTGCCCTGATGTTCTAGAGCCAGATGGTAAAATAGAAATGAAAAGAATCCACCAATCACATCCTGAAAGAGATACCAAAAGGAAAACTTCTAGGAATATTGTAGACCCAATAGATTTGAAGTAGATGGGAGGCAAGAAATTGAAATACAGATGGTTTCTCACATGACTATTAATCTGTCTAAATACCTCCAACAAATAGACCAATAAAACCATGTCTTTTTTTTCCATTCAGTCTGTTTCCTCTTTTCTCATAGTGTATAGCAATGCCTCAGATGCTACCTGCTAGAATATGTGCAAAATTGTGAAGGAAATATTCATCTTTAAAATATCTCTGTTACTTTTCCTTAGAACCTATCTTCCTTCCTGCATGTCAGCCCCCAAAATGTCAAAAGCACTCCTTCCCACCTCCAGGAAGATTTCTCCTCTGTAGTGCTCCAATCAGACAAAAAAGTTCCCACATTCCAAAGGTTTTCTTTCAACCACATTAAAATGTACCTGCTCTGTGTTTCATTTTCTTAGAATTCTGATGTTAGGAACTCTGTCACCTAACGTGAACCAAAGCATTCCAAATAAGATGAACACTTTTAAGAGTTGTTTTTTACTCCATAACCAGAGGATTACTGACTGTTAGGTCTATAAAGGATAGAAGCAAGTACATTAGAATGATACTTTTGTTGAGGAGGAGACCTTTCATAGTAGACCTTAAATTTTATCATTTATCAAACACTTGCCTCTCTAGCTTATATAAATACTCAACTTGTGAGTTTAGCTTGTGAAACAGCTAGAACAGTCTACAAACTGATCTTTTTATAGCAATTTTGTGAATGGTGTGATTTCAACAGGCAATAACCCTCTTAAAAGAGTAGTCCTAAGACAATATCATTCTATGATTTCTGAAGAGAAGAGTTTACTAAAATACCATAATTTTAGAAAAATCTGGAAAGTATTTTATATTTTGAATATGATTTATTTATTTTCAGTTTTCAAAATTCACTTCCACAAGATTTGGGATTCCAAATTTTCTCCCTATCTCTCCTCTCCCCCCACCCCAGGATAGCATGTACCCCAACAACGCCTTTCCCCAATATGCCCTCCCTTCTATCACCTCCTTCTCCCATCCCCCTCCCCTCTCTTTTCTGGCAGGGCAAGATAGATTTCTATACCACATTTCCTGTGCAGCTTATTTCCCAGTTGCATGCAAAAACAATTTTAACACTCATTTTTAAAGCTTTGAACTCCATATTCTCTCCCCTTCCTCCCTCCCCATCGACCCTCACTGAGAAAGCAAGCAATTTGATATGTCATACAGTCAAATTCCAGAGTTCCCAGGTCAAGGAGAAAATAATACAAGCAGCCAGAATGTTAGGTAAATAAGAAGTTGAATTTCAATTATATTAGCACTAACATTTTTTTTTCTTAGAGTTATTTCTCAACCTTTCCTAAGGAAGCCATCATCCCAGGAGCAAATGCTAATGTTGCCAAGAATCCCAACAGGAGTGTATTAAGAAAAGGTGAAAAGAGGTTAATCAACTGCATCATGAGGCAATCTCCCTTGAGACCATATAATGTCTTCCAAAAGATAAGATCCTGTTTTAGTTTATGAGCCTCCCCAAATTCGAGTGTATTCCAATTAGAATGGCTCTTACTTTCATGTACCTTTCAGCAACTGTAGCATCTAGTAAAGTATGTGAATAAAATTCTTATATTCATAGAAAAAAACACACTATCTTTCCATAAGACATCAAAGATGCTTCAAGTAACCCTCCAATTCTTTGAATAACCTCTGAAACAAAAAAAGAGGCAGGGAAAGGTGACTGTGCAGCTGAAGAGTTATGTCACTGAACACCAGAGAGGAAAGAATCAGTGTAGAATTGAGAAACTCTGTTCTTACTTCATAAGTAGAGCTAGCATGGTGTTTATGCTTTCACAAAATTAATGGAGTTCCATAGACCTTGACAACTTGCTATATCTTCTCTGGGGGAGGATGATTTTATTACTCTTCAAAGAATGTCATGGGCCATCTTCTTTACAATTTATAAGTCAACACACAGTTTGATATTCTGATACATGAGGTCAAAAGAAGTCCCTAAAGGGTTATCAAGAGTCATTAGTGTTAATAGTGAGAGAGAAGCAAAGGTAATCTAGCTGAATTGAATAAACATTAAAAAGCACCTACTATGTGTGATATATTGGGCAGTGGTATGGAAAATTAGACAACTGAGACTTTGACCCTGTCCTCCAGAAACTTAGTCTTTGTCATGGAAGCTAGAGGTTGAGCCAAGATGTCTTCCTGCTCTATGACTAGTGATATGCCATGTGACTATAAGCAAATCAGCAAACATCTTTATACCTGTTTCACCATTTGCAAAATGAAACCAATCATTTTTCTCTCTATTGACCTGTAAGAATTTTCCCAGGAGTAATGACTTCATGTTTATAAAGATCTTCTAGCTTTTCACAGAATAGTGCTATGCAAATAAAAAAAAAGTAATATATGACTAAATTGTTGTTATGTTTCATTTCGTTTGGAAAAAAGCTAGAGTCTCCCTCGGGAGTTTAGTCCCTTCCTGCATTTATAGGAGGGAAAAGACTTGTGGTATCTTTTAATTATAACACACCATGTTGTATCCTACACCTAATAGGTGCTGAAGAAAAAACTCACACCAACTTTGAACCATAACTGTGTCAGGACCACAGATCATGAAATCTGAAGGGCAAAAGGAAAGAAACATTTCTATACTGGTTAGAGTAATAGGATCATAGATTTACAACTGGAAGACTTTGTGAGATAATCTAGTCCAAGCCCTTCATTTCACAGACAAGGAGCCCAAGCCCCAGAGAGGTCAGTCAGCTTGCCCAGGGTCACAGAGATATTTAGTGACAGGGCAGAGATTCAAATCCTTATCAAGTAACTCCAATCTCTAGGCTCTTTCCACTTCTCCATCCTTGCTTGCCCCCATTACCATGAATTCTCATACACAAGTGAGATGCCAATATTTCAAAGATCTGAGATTTTTGTCCATTTAGTAACTTCCGTCTCAATGAACAGTGTTACTCATCTGTTATCTTAGACATCTAATGGACAATCAGAAAGGTAAGTGGCTTACCCTGGTTGCAAAACTAGTAATTACTAAAGGCCAGATTGAAAACATCTTCCAGTATTCTATTCCCCACCCCCATTCCTTATATAAAGAAAGAATCATATTTCTTTTTAAAAAGGGAAACATTCTTACGTCAGACCAAGGGACAAATGCATCAATTGTCCTTTTATATTTTCATCCCACTGAACACATTGAAGTTTGTGGGGTGCAGGTATCATTATAAAATGCTTTCAGTGGCATATTGAAGATATGAAAGGCATATCCTTTATCATAGAATTCTTTTCTAGAAATTCCCAGAGTGTGTTTTTAGGAGAGAAGCATTATCAATCAAGTAATATTTATTAAGCACCTGCTAACTGTAAGGCACTGTGCAAGATGCTGGTAACACAAAGACAAAAATGAAATGATGAAGGGTGAAGTAAGCAGAACCAAGAGGACATTGTATATGGTGACAACAATATTGTTTTAAAAATGACTTGTCATTGTGACTATTATAAATACACAAATAACAAACAAAGGATATATGAAGGCAGAAGCTATCTACAATCAGAGAAAGAACCAATATATAGAAGTATGTGTAGATTTTACATACATATGTGTGCCTGTTTGTGTCTAATGGTAGCCATGTCTAGGGGGGATTGGGGAGAAAAAAGGAATAAAAATTAATTTGTTAACTTTATAACATATTTAAAAAGAATAGCAAGTTGTACATTATAGATTTAAGATTCATATAGAAACACCTTTTTATCATTCTATGTTACGGAAATGCTTTTTTATTTCATAAATTAAAAACAAAATGTTTTTTTTTTTAAATCTACCTGCGAGGAACTTACTTCCTATTGGAGAAGATATGATGTCTACACAAGGATACACAAAATAATTACAAAAGACAATTTTGGAACCAGGAGGCACCAGCCTCCTGACATGAGAGTTGAGAAAATGCTTCATATATGAGGTGACATTTTAGTTGAACATAGAAGGGAACTGGGAGTTCATGAAGTATCTGCTACATGAAAATTTATCATATATGAAAATATAAACGTAGTGGGGAACCTACTACTATACCAGATATTGTCCCTATGTCAATGTAGGACCAAGTACCCAAATACCACGTTAAAGTTTGTTAACTGTTAGTTAACAGTAGGTTGAGAATGACTTTACTGCTTCCTTTGTACAAGAAATAGATAGATTGAATCAAATATTTTTGGTATCATGTAAAAAAAGCCTTAAATCTTTTTCTTTGTGAACTTTGATGTGACCTGCAATCTACTATTATCTATAACTAAGAGATTCCAAAGGATACTGAATGTGGCAATTCATTATATTTGTGCGAATGTGGCATGATAGATTAATTGGAAATATATAGTCATTTACTCAACTGCACAGTTATGGAAGAAATTGAGTCATGTCTGGGACCTTTGTTTAACCCTTTCCCCCCTCAAACTCAAACTTGACCGGGGATTTTGGTTGAAAGAGAATTGTCTCATTGTAGTGCCAATGCAATACTCACAGCGCCCATGGAGGCCATGAATATTCTGGCACAATTTTGAATCGTGAAATATCACGGACTCTCCACATGGAAAGAAGAATCAAAACATTTATTCAGACACAAATCCATTACAGCAACAAAAATCTAAACACAATAACAATGCAGGGGACAACATCATCCCCAAGCCCCATAAACCAGTTCCATTAAAAAAATCACAACCAACGTTCTTAAACAAAATCACAAACAAATCCTTTCACTCATGCTAGCCAGCTGCATGCATTCTTCCTAGCTCTTGACTGCTCTCAAGGCTAACTTCCTCTCAGCTTGGCTCTAGCTCTACCTCTTCCTGTTCTACCTATTCAACAAACTCCTCCCACTACAGGCTCCATGTGACTTAATAGATCTGTTAATGAAAAGAGTTTCCATTTCAAATTACCACCACACTTACCCACAATTATTTTCTAGTGATTCAATAGTACCACCACACACAATTTGATGCTGCTTCAGAGACGTTCCAATGTATTTATTTTCTCCTGTTTCACATTTGCTCTACTATAGATCATTATATTTAAGCCATTTAGCTGTCCCACTCTCTTTTTGCATTTCTTAACAAGACGATCCTTGCCTCAATATTGAGTGAAGTGCTTGTGTTCCAACTAGTGGCCTTATATTCCTGTAGAAGATCTCTTAGGTGATACTGATGGAAAAGCTCAAGAAACCAGATATATTTAATCAACTAATTTGTTAATCAAAATGTAGAATGGCATAGTCAGTAGGGAGCTAGTTTCAGCTTCAACATGACCTGGTTTCAAGTCCTACTTGTTATATATGGTGTACTAGCTATAGGGCTCTGGGCAAATCATCTAATCTTCCAGTGTCCTAAGGTAACTTTCTCAAATTACAAATTCCAGACAAGGTACTAATACACATTGTTGGATGGAATTTTCTCTCGGTGTATATTATTCCATTTACCAATGAAATTGTTAGATCTAGCTTCCCTACCCATCCCCAACCTCAATAAATAAAAAATTCCTTGCATCCTTCCAGAGGATTCAAACCATTTTATGGATTAAAATCTAGTCTAAAATAAGACAGTTTAAGATGAAACTGAACAAAGTCCCTCTACAGCAAGTAATACTAGCCTGATTAATTTCAGGCATCAGTGTTGAGTAGAATAAATGGGCAGATTATCTTTAAATTTTACAGCAGTTAAGGCAAAAAGAGAAAAATGATGGGTTTCATGGTTCTTATTTCCTAATAGAAAATATACACATTTTGGTCATCAGCTATTTGACCACATGTGAGTTATTTCACTTTTTTGGACTTCTATATACCATTCTGAAAAAATAAGAGTATTGGTCTTTTAAGGTTTCATGCAGCTCAAAAATAATCATTCATTTATCTGCAGAGACATTTTTCCTATAACTAAATGCCATCAGGAATTTATTGCACAAGTGCTTGTATTAAGGACACTGAATGACACAGTAAATGATATCTCAAACCATAGTTTTAACACAGATAGAAAAGTGGTATCATTTTCATATCAATAAAGGAAGAGGGCATAACATTGGCTCATAACTCAATGAAGGCAATTTTGAGAGGAACTGAGATAATGTAGCGTAGGTACTTTACTTTCTTATGATCTTTATGTAACTCCCATAATTCTGTCTATTCTGAAGTAGAGAGGAAGGTTTCTGATTTTCCCCTCAGACAAAGATCTATAGCCAAGCCTTGTCAGGGACCACTTAGTGTGACAGTGACTCACATTGCATGAAACTATCATCATTCCCAAGTACTTCCAATCCAGCATGTATAAAACAGTAGACCCCATGATAGGCCCCTACTCTTTAAAGGATATAAATAAAACAAACTGAGTGATTCCAGTGGCCAGAAGAAACAAAATGAAGGAGGGGCAAGTTACTTATAGCTACGAAAACACTTTCATTGGAGTCCTGTAGTTTCCCAGACAGTTGTACTCTGAAGTTAGCCTAGATTTAATGTCAGCATCTTGGAGAACTTTAATGACCTGAGTGAAGTAAACTGAACACTCTTTACTGGGAAATGCCACAGGAGAGATGTGATCTGTAAGTTTTAAGTAACTTGAGACATCTTTGATGGGAATTTAATTTGGAGTCTGGATTCAGATCTTAGCTATGCTATTTACCACCTGTGACCAGGGGAAATCATCTCACTTCTCCAGAGCTCAGTTTCCTTATCTATAAGATAAGAAGATAGGACTACTAGACTATCCCTAAGGTCCATACAGGCTTTAAAGTCTCACCTTAAAATTTGAGTGTTTTCATTACTGAGAATGATACAAATTTAGTTGGTTGAGCTGTATGTTGTTTTCTATCCTTCTGTCCTTCTTATATATTCTCCTATATACATACACACACACACACATATATATATATATATATATATACACATACACATAAACATGCACTACATATATATATGTGTATATATATATATATGTATATATATATATACATATATATATATATATACACATATATGTACACACACATATACACAAGACCATACTCTGCATATTTCTATTTGTCAGTTCTTTCTCTGAAGATGGATAACATCTTCCTTCGCAGGTACAAGTCTTTCCTCGTTTTTCTAAATCAACCAGCTCATTTCTTATATTACAGTAGTATTCTACAATGGTCTTTTCTCAGCCGTCATTCTCTTTGACCTCTCTGCAACCTTTGACACTGTTAATCACTCTCTGTGCCTTGATATTCTCTTCTCTCTAGGTTTTCCAGATATCACCCCTCTCCTGGTTTTCCTCCCACCTTTCTGACCACTCTTCTGTTTCCATTGCTAGATCCTTTTCCAATTCACAACCTTTATGTGTACATGTCCTTTTCTTCTCCCTCTATGCTACTTCACATGATGATTCATTAGCTTCCATGGATTTAATTACCATCATTATGTTAATTTGATTTCTATTTTTCCTGCCTCAAACTCTCTACTGACCTCTAATCTTGCAACTCCTCACAACTCGCCTTTCAAACATTTCAAATTGACTGTTTAGACATCTTAAACTCAATACAACCAAAACAGAACATTTGCAATAAGCTCCTAATTTCTCTCTCCCCTCTAATCCATCTCCCACATAGCCTCAAAAATGATATTCTTAAAAATTTGAAAAGTCTTATATGAACTGATGCTGAGCAAAGTGAACAGAACCAGAGAACACTGTACGCAGTAAAAGCCAGTGTGAGATGACTGACTTTGATAGACTTAGCCCTTATCAGCAATACAAGGACCTAAAACAGTTCCAAAGGACTCATGATGGAAAATGCCATCCACATCCAGAGAAATAACTATGGAATTTGAATGCTGCAAACTATTTTCTTTTATTGTTTTTATTTTTCCTTTCTCATGGTTCCTCCCATTCATTCAAATTCTTCTATACAACATGACTAATGTGAAAATATGTTTAATAAGAATGTATATGTGGAGTCTATATCAATAAGTCTTGAGGAGGGGAAGGGGAAGGAGGGGGAGAAAATTTAAAACTTATGGAAGTGAACGTTGAAAACTAAAAATAAATAAACTTTTAAAAACTTGTTAGAAATTTGGATGTAACTTAGAAAAAATATATAGAGAAAAATAAAATCACTTGCTCTTAAAAAAAGGAAATGATATTCTTAAAGCATAGCTCTGACCATGTTAGTCCCCACCTCAGGAATATTCAGTGATTCCGTAGTTCTCCTAGGACTTAATATAAACCTGTTTTTTGTCATTCTAAGGTCTTTATACTCTGGTTCCAACCTCTGTTTCTAAACTTGTGTACATTTCTTGCCTCTCCCAAAATCTATGTTTCAGCAAAACAGATTTGTTCTATTCTCTGTACATTACAATCTATGTCCTACTTTCATGCACTCGGTCCCCTGTGTCTGGAATGCGCTCTCTTATGCCAATAATGCTTCTTGTAAACATAACTCCATTCAGGGGTTAGTTCAAGTGCCACCGCCTACTTGAGGACTTCTTTGATCTCCACAATTGTTAGTATTTCCTACCTCCTTCTTTGCTTTCATTTACTTCATTATTTATATACCTATTTAATTTTTATTTGTTTATCTGTATACATGTTCTCTTTCTCCCTCCAGCCCTCACCAAGTAGAATATAAGGTCATTGAAAGCAGAGGATGCTTTCTTTCTGTACCTTTGCATACCCAAAGCCTAGCACAATTTCTGACATAGTAGGTTTATTGAACGAAATTGAAGCCTCATTGGCTTTCAGTACAATGACCTCATATAAGATTTACTCCTTCTACCCAAGCACTGAGCAGAGCTGAAAGAACTCAAAGATATACTTAAAACTTAGCTAATAATGGCTAACATTTGTGTAGTACTTACTATGTGCCAGGAACTGTATTAAGTACTTTATACTATTTTATACACATTTCATTTATCCATACAAAACTCTGGGAAGCAGCCTTCATTAGTATCTTCATTTGATAGATGAGGAAAATGAGGCAGACTTGCATACCTAGTTAGTGTCTGAGGCTGAACTTGAACTCAGGCCTTCCTGACTTTAGGCCTAGCACTCTACTATCTAGCTGCCTATATTTCCAATGTGATACCCACAGCAGCTGCTATGAATATGCAGACATATTTCCAGGGTTGAATTGCAAAATATAACAAACTCTCTTCCACAAAGATGAAACCAAGATATTTACTCAGATATCAGAAAGTCAGTTCCACCACAGCAACAAAAAAGTCTATACACATTACCAATCCAGGGATCATGGCCATCACCAAGTATTCCTTCTATTAGGCCTCCCCACAAACAAGCTCCCCCCCCTCTCAATCATGCTAGCTGCTCTGCCTCACTTTCCCTTCCTGCTCCACCTTCTTGTTCCACCAGTTCTACAAGCCCCTCCCACCATGGATTCCATGTGAATCAGGCTCCATTATAGCAGTCAGCTGGGCCTGCATTCAAAGCAGGTCACATAGGCCTATTAATGGGTAGGAAAGATCTTCCTATTCCATTAACATTATGTTGCCAAAACAACTGTTTGAAGAATTGCTGCCTTTTCTGGCAAAAGCCAAATATAGTAGTTACTCTCCCTATCATCCACATTTCTCAGGGTGCCAAAACCTTCATAAATTAAGTCCTGAAATATTGTTATCAATTTGGGAAGGAATTTAATAATTCACTTCCATAAGCATTTATAGGGTATCTACTGTATTTGAGGAAAATTAGCTTCTCAATGAAAGAGACTCTCAATTTTTATACAGAGCATCCTGAGCAGCCTGTGCTGAACATCATCCTAGTCCTACCTCATAAGAAGTCGGGGAAACGTCTGAAGATTTTTCCTAGTTCTAGCCTAAGAAGAATTATACCTATTTTGGGCCCAACTACACCTAAGGTTGACTATTCCAGAATAGGGATGGAAATGCTATTATACTCTTGCCAATCTCAGTTTCCTCTTTGGTACATGGAGATAATAATAGTATCAGTGTCTCAGGGTTCTTTTGAGGATCCAATGAGGTAAAATATATAAGGTGCTTTGCAAACTTTAATGTGACTAATAAAATGTCATCAGCAAATCTGAAAGCATTTGGAATATCTTTTCCTACACAGGTAATCCTTCTTTTATGAGGGCTTTACACAAGATGTTCCCCCATGATAGTGGTGAATAAGTTAGGTGAACATATACCTCAGTTCAATTCATGCATTCCTGTTCAATATCTCCCTGTTTTGTGGCCTATTTGATGTCAATTCTCAATAAATCATTGAGAAAAATACTTTCATAGGTAGTCTACAAGTATTTATTAAGTGCTATTGTATGTGTCAGACACTGTCTTAAGTGCTGGAAATATAAATACAAGCAGAAAGAAACCTCAAGAAGGGTTTGCCCTCAAGAAGCTTATATTCTAATGGGAGAAGACAACTCAGGTAAGGAAATGGAAGGTGAATGGGAAAGATACTCTATACCAGCATAATAGAGAAAGTATGAAGGGTAATGTGGGGAGAAATGAGGCATGTCTGGCCTCCTAAGAGCGCCCTCCTTGAATAGAGCTTCTGGAAAGAACCATCTGATCACAAGAAAGCTACAAGGGTAATCTGTTCTTCCAATATGTGAAATGGAGAGCTAAGGGAGCTTCCAGAATGAAAAAGTAACTGGGGCATGATAGAGTCCAAAATGGAGTCTTGAGAGGAATGTGGTTGCTTCTGTCATGTAGTATTACATAATTTTACTACTTTTGCAAAGAAAGTTACAGAAATTTCAAGTCCTCAAAGTCTTTGCGTAGCTATAAACCCAAATTAAGACTGAATTCAACAACAGAAGAAAACCTAATTATTATGTGTTGTTTCCTTCAAGTTGAATGTAATTCCTTGAAGTCAGGAATTATTTCCTTTTTATCTTTCTCTTCTTATCACATGGCACTATGCTTACTACACAGTAGGTATCGATTACATGCTTGGTGAATGGAATTGATGATAATATTGTGAAGTTAAAAGGGCCACATTTAATAGGATTGTCACTCATTTTTAAGTTTATTTTCCTTTGCATAGAAACCTTGTAAAACAATCTGGTCTTTCCTTTCCATCTGCTCACACCAATCATCCCCAACAAACACCATAACCTGAATTGACTCAGCAGTATGGTAGCCTAGACTTACAGCTTTCTAGATGCTGGGATTCACTTAGAGATACTTCTGGGGACAAGCTTCATTAATTCTATAGAAGTAGGACTTGAGTTCATTACCATCATACTCTGTGAAACAGCCTATACGATCTTAGAGTGTGGCTGACATTTGACATGTAATGCTTTGGGGCCCAACACACTTTCATACATATAGTAGGTGTTTGATAAAGATTTGTTGATTGATTGATCATGTGACTGAGTGAAAGTTATGTTATTTATAATTTTTGTATCAAGGGTATAAATGAAAAAATGCAAGGGAAGGTGTCTTTCCTGTACTAGATCTAAAACTGTATGAATCATCAAAACTGCTTGGTACTGGATAAGAAATAGAGTGGTGAATCAGCGGAATAAGTTCAGTACACAAGACACAGCAGTCAATGCCCGTACTAATCTGCAGTTTGATAAATCCAAAGATCCTAGCTTCAGGGATAAGAACTAACTATTTAACAAAAACTGCTGGTACAATCAGAAAATAGTGTGGCAGAAATTGGGGATAGACCAATATCTTACACTATATACCAAGATAAGGTCAAAATGAGTTCATGATTTAGACATAAAGGATAATACCATAAGCAAGTTAGAACATCAAGGAACAGTTTACCTGTCAGATCTATGGAGAAGGGAAGAATTTATCATCAAACAAGAGATAGAGAACATTATAAAATGCAAAATGGATAATTTTGATTACATTAAATTAAAATAGTTTTGCATAAACAAATTTTTGCATAAACAGTTTTTACATATAGAGAACTGAGTCAAATTTATAAAAATACAGGTCATTCTCCAACTGATAAATGGTCCAAGGATATGAACAAGTAGTTTTCAGAGGAAGAAATGACAGTTATATATAGTCCTATGAAAAAATGGTCTAACTAGTGATTAGAGAAATGCAAATCAAAACAACTGTGAGGTACCATATCACACCTATCAGACTGGCTTTTTTTCCTCTGAAAACTGCCTGATCATATTCTTTGACCATTCATCAATTAGGGAATGACTTGTAATTTCATAAATTTGAATTAGTTCTCTATATATTTTAGAAATGCAAATTTTATCAGAGGCACTGGTTGTAAAAATTGTTTCCCAGTTTTCTGCTCCCTTTCTAATCTTGGTTGCATTGGCTTTGTTTGTGCAAAAATTTTTCAGTTTAATGTGATTAAAATTATTCATTTTTCATTTCACAATGTTCATAGTGTTCTCTTGTTTAGTCATAAATTCTTCTGTTCTCCCTAAATCTGATAGGTAAATTATTCTTTGCTGCTCTAATTTCCTTACATCATCCTTTATATCTGATTTAAATATCCATTTTGACTTTATATTACCAACATAGATGTTTGTCTATGCTTAGTTTTACTCTTTTGAAGTATACTTGAACTCAAAACTATACTCTTTTCAAGTATAACCAGCAGTTTTTGTCAAATAGTGAGTTCTCACTCCAGAAGCTGGAGTCTTCGGCTTATCAAACAGTTGATTACTATAGTTATTGACTACTGTGTCATGTTTGCTGAATCTTTTCCACTTATCCAACACTACTTCTTAGCCAGTACCAAGTAATTTTGATGATTTCTGCTTATAATACTATTAAAGATCTGATACAGCTTCCCTTGCATTTCTTTTCATTAATTCACTTGATATTTTGGAACTTTTGCTTTTCCAGATGAATTTTGTTATCATTTTTTCTAGCTCTATAAAATAATTTTTGGTAGTTTGATTAGTATTGTGCTGAATAAGTAAATTAATTTAGGTAGAATTATAATTCTTATCATATTAGCTTGGTCTACCCATGAGCAACTGATGTTTTTCCAGTTATTTAGATCTGACTTCATTTTGTGTGAAGTGTTTTGTAATTGTGTTTATATAGTTCCTAGGTTTTTTTTGGCAGCCAGACTCCTAAAAGTTTTATAATGTCCACAGTAACTTTAAATGGAATTTCTCTATCTCTTCCTCTTTTTGAGCTTTGTTAGTAATATGTAGAAATGCTGATGATTTATGTGGGTTTATTTTCTTTCCTGCAACTTTGCTAAATTTGTAAGTAGTTTTTTTTTTTTTACTTGATTCTCTAGGATTCTCTCAGGATATCACTATATCATCCCCAAAGAGTGATAGCTTAGTTTCTCCTTTGCTTATTCTAATTCTTTCAATTTCTTTATCTTCTCATATTGCTAAAGCTAACATTTCTAGTACCTTATTGAATAACAGGAGTGATAATGGACATCCTTGTTTCACCAATGTTATGGGAAATGTTTCTAGCTTATCCTCCTTACACATAATGCTTTACTAATGGTTTTAGGTAGATGCTACTTATTTTAAGGAAGACTCTATTTTATATGTTTTCTACTGTTTCTAATAGGAATGGGTGTTGTGTTTTGTCAAAACTTTTCTTCAACTATTGAGATAATCATATGGATTCTGTTAGATTTTTTGTTGATATGGTCAATTATACTGATACCTTTCCTAATATTGAACCAGCCCTGCATTCCTAATATAAATCCTACCTAGTCATAGTGTATTTTTCTCATGATAAATTGCTATAATCTTGTTGCTATTTTTTTATTTAACATCTTGCATTTATATTTTTTAGAAAAATTGGTCTATAATTTTCTTTTTTCTGTGTTGACTCTTCCCAGTTTATGTTTCATTACCATATTTATATCATAAAGAGAATTTAGTAGGACTCCTTTGCCTATTTTCCCAAATAGTCCGTATAGTATTAGGATTAATTGTTCTTCAATTTTTTTTTATAGGATTCGCTTGCAAATCCATCTGGCCCTGGAAATATTTTTCCTAGGGAATCATTGATGACTTCTTCAATTTCTTTTTCTGAAATGGGATTAAGTTTTTTACTTCCTCTTCTTTTAATCTGGGCAATTTATATTTTTGTAAATATTCATCCATTTCACTAATATTGTCAGATTTATTGGCACACATTTGGGCAAAATAGTTCCTCATTATTGTTTTAATTTCCTCTTCATTGATGGATTTTTCATTTTTGATATTGGTAATTTGGTTTTCTTCTTGCATTTGTTAAATCAAATTGATAAAAGGTTTATCAATTTTATTGTTTATTTCATAAAACCAGATCCTAGCTTTATTTATTAGTTGTTTTCTTAATTTCAATAAATCTTTCTTTTGGTTTTCAGAATTTTTAATTTGATATTTAATTGGGAATTTCTAATTTGTTCTGTTTTAGTTATATGTCCAACTCATTGATCTCCTCTTTCTCTATTTTACTTATGTAAGCATTTAAAGACATAAAATTTACCTTAAGAAGTGCTTTCACTACACTAGTGCTTTCACTTTGTCTCATTATTGTGCTTTCTCTCATTATTATAGTGTTTTGTCTCATTATTGTTATTCTCTTGGATGAAATTTTTGATTGTTTCTATGATTTGTTGTTTGATCCACTCATTCTTTAGGATTAGATTATTTAGTTTCCAACCTATTTTTAGTCTGTCTTTCCATGGCCCTTAATTGCATATATTTTTTAATTGCATCACGATCTGAAAAGGATGCATTTAATATTTCTACTTATCTGCATTGGATCATAAGGTTTTTGTGCCCAAATACATGGTCAGTTTTTGTGTAGGTGCCCTGAGCTGCTGAGAAAAAAAGGTATATTCTTTTCTATCCATATTCAGTTTTCTCCAGTGGCCTACCATATTTAACTTTTCTTAAATTCTATTCACCTCCTATACTTATTTCTTGTTCATTTTATGTTTAAATTTATCTAGTTCTGAGAGGGGGAAGCTGAGGTCCTCCATTAGTATAGTTTTGCTGTCTGTTTCTTCCTGTAACTCCCTTAACTTCTCTTCCAAAAATTTGGATGCTATACCACTTGCTTCATATATGTTTAGGAATAACATTGTTTCATTGTCTATGGTGCTGTTCAACAGCAGATAGTTTCCTCCCTTATCTCTTTGAATCAAATCTATTTTTTGCTTTTGCTTTGTCTGAGATCAGGATTGCTACTCCTGCATTTTTTTTACTTCAGCTGAAGCATAATATACACTAGTCCAGCCTTTTACCTTTACCCTGTATGTATCTCTCTGTTTCAAATGTGTTTCTTATAAATAACATATTGTAGAATTATGGTTTTTAATCCATTTTACTATCTACTTTAATTTTATGGGACAGTTCATTCGATTCACATTCACAGTTATGATAACTATCTGCATTTTTCTCTCCATTCTATCCTCACTCCTCTCCCCCATTTCTGCTATTCTTTCCCTCCTCATTTTTGTTTTGCTTCTGACCACCAACTCCCTCAATCTTCCCTTCCTTCTATTCCCCTTTTCCTTTTCTTTATGTTTTCCCCTCCTCCTGCCTATGGGGCAAGTTAGATTTCTATTCCCTTCTTGAGCCAAATCCAATGAGAGTAAAGTTCAAACAACGCTCATTTCCCTCCCTTAATTCCCTCCATTTTACTGTCTTTGTGTCTCTTCATGTGATGTAATTTACCCTTTTCTACCTCCTCATTTCCTGTTCCCCCATTACAATCCCTTTTCACCACTTAATAATGTATTTTATCATCCCATCAAAGTCACTTTAAACCTGCCCCCTCTGTCTATGTATATTCCTTCTATATGTCATAATAAAGATACAGTTCTCAGGAGTTTTAAGTATTGCTTCTCATGTAAGGATGTAAAAGTTTGCCCTTATTGAATAACGTTTGTTTGTTTTTTCTTTCCTGTTTACCTTTTTATGCCTCCCTTCAGTCTTGTATTTGAGAATCATATTTCCTGTTGAGCTTTGGTCTTTTCATCAGGAAAATCTGAAAGTCCCCCATTTCACTGAATATCCATCTCCTTCCCTGAAAGATTGTGCTCAGTGGTTGTAACTCAAGCTCCTTTGCCTTACAGAATATCGTATTCCAAGCCCTATTATCTTTCAATGTAAAAGCTGCAAGGTCTTGCGTAATCCTGACTGTGGTTCCACAATATTTGAATTGTTTCTTTCTGGCTTCTTGCAGTATTTTCTTCTTGACCTGTTAATGTTGGAATTTGTTTACAATATTCTTTGGCATTTTCAATTTGATATCTCTTTTAGGGGGTGATCAGTATACTCTTTTGATGACCATCTGGTTCTATGACCTCTGGTTCTAGGACCTTGGGGCAGTTTTCCTTGATATTTTCTTGAAAGATGCTGCTCAGGCTTTTTTTGATTATCGCTTTCAGGTAGATCAATAATTCTTAAATTATCTTTCCTGGATCTATTTTCCAGGTCAGTCATTTTTCCAATGAAGTATTTTATGTTTTCTTCAATTTTTTGATTTTCTATTCTTTTGATTTTGTTTGACTGATTCTTGATATCTGATAGAGTCATTAGTTTCCACTTGCCCAAGTCTAATTTTTAACAAATTGTTTTCTTCTGTTAGCCTTTGTGCCTCCTTTTCCATATGGTCCATTCTACCTTTTAAGGAGTTGTTTTCCTCAGTGTACTTTTTTTCCCATTTTGTCAATTGTATTTTTAAAGAAATTGTTCAATTTTTCTTCTACCTCTCTTATTTGACTTTTAAAATCCTTCTTGAGGTCTTCCAAGAAGACATTTTACGCTTAAGACCAGTTCATATTCCCCTTCAAGGTTTTGGATGTGTATATGTTGATAATGTTGTTCCCTCTTGGATTTCTGTTTCTATCTTCCCTGTCACCAAGAATACTTATCTATGGTCATTGTTTTTCTTTGCTGCTTTTGTTGCTCATATTGTTTGATTGTTTTCTGGCTTTTGAAGTTGATCTCTGCTTCTGGGCACAGGTGGCACTGTCTCAGATTTCTTGTGCTAGGGACTAGAAGCCTTCTTACTGGTTTTTGTGTGCTGGGGCCTCAGGTGCTGGCAGATGGAGGCTGGTAGCTTATCTGGTACTGGGCTGGAGCTAGTTGTGGTGGCTCATGTGTACCTGGTGTTGATGCTTGCCTGTTCCACTACTCTGTGGCTCAATATCTCCTTCTGGTTTGCTGAGGAGGGGCTTACTGGGACACCACCCAACCTGTACTAGTCTCCTTCAGCCATAGTAAGAGGGACCTTTCCCTCAGTCCCCCTAACCTCTCTAGCTAAAAGACTGCTGCATCTCATCTTTCTGCTGACTCAACTACTTCAGGATTTTTCCTGGGGCAATATTCTCTGGGTTTTTCATTGTCAGTAAGGGAGAGTGACAGCAGTTTATTCTGCCATCTTGGCTCCCAGAACTGGAAATAAGTGACTTTCACACATTCACTCTTGTGGGCTAGTAGCTTCAGGATCAGCTGCTGCCACTGTCACTGCTGCTCCTGCTGCAGATTCAGGCACTCCCAGGGCCTGTTTGCTGGGGCGGGGGCTGTATTGGCATGCCTTAGGTTGGACTACCCTTCTCTCTCATCCAGTTCCAAGAGGCTCCTCCCACTGACCTTCTAAGTTGTCCTGTAGTGTGTGGGCTGCAAAGTCTGGAAACTGCTACTGCTGCTGCTAGTGATGCAGTCTCCCAGGTCTGCTCTGGCTTTGCTGGGGTCATGTCTGCAATGGCACAGTTTGTGCCAGACTGTTTTCCTCTCTCAGCCTGATGTAACAGATCCTTTCTTTCGACCTTCCAGGTTGTCTGGTTCTGGAAATCTGCCTCATTCTATCTCTTTGTGGGTTCTTCCTCTCTAGAATTTGTTCAGAGTCCCTGAAAGGGACTTGAAAGGGTTTTGGGGGAAAGCTCAGGCAAGTCCCTGTTTTCACTCCACTATCTTGACTCCACAATGTTATATTTCATATAATATATTTTACATATATACATACATATATAACATACACAAACAAAGCAGTATAGTGCAAGGCTGAATATGAGAGGGGCAAAGGAGTGATCCAGACAAAGTTATCTTGAAAAGTATGATAAGGGGAGAAAGATCACTTTCCCCTGGAAATATCAGGGAAAGTTTCATGGAATAGGAATAGTATTTTGTCTCTTTTCTTATGCTAAATAAAATGAATCATTTGACTACCTTAGGCAAAAAAAGGGTATATATTACCTACTATTTTGCTATTTCAACTTTTTCTAGCTTGTTGTATTTATATCCTCATACCCTACTGAGGTATTGGAATCAGGCTTTAGTCAAAGACTACAAACATAGACCTACATACACATCCATCCATATATACATCCGTATTTAACATACTCACACACATATACTCATATGCACACATATGTAACAGTAAGCAACATACATACCAACATACACAGGGGGCCCTGCTATCACAGGTTCTTAGACTGACACTCATAAAAGGAAAGTCAACTTTTAAGGGTTAACAATTACTTTAATCAAGTACATGTGTCATTCGTTTAACCAAGTACATATATCATTCAGTTCGTTCAGGGAGTCAACACCCTGAATTTCAAAGAAAATACAGAGAAATCAAAAGATAAACAGACATAGTTTCCTCTGCCTGAATTCAACAGCCATTTGGACTCCAACTGTTTGACCTAGTTACCAGAGGAGGGAAGCACAACATCTGGGTTCTCAAAGCTGGGGGTAGGTGGGAAGAAGGTTCCTTGGCAATTTCCCAGAGTATGATCAAACAAAAATTTCCAGGCAGTAAGCCCCAAAGTAATCAACAGACATGGCTTCCTCTGCCTGACCATAATTCAACAGACAGGTACAGCTTCTGAACATAATTACTAGAGAGGGAAGCATGACATCTGGGTTCTCAAAGCCCGGGGGGACTCCTTAAAGCAGTTTCCCAGAGTCCTCACCTTGCACTCAAACTTTCTTGCAAAAACTAAGCCCCAAAGTAAAACCTCAACTCAGAGTATTTATACCTTTTTAGAGCCACAGGGCATCACAACTCTTTGACCCAGGGCCTCAATGGAATAAAACAAAAGGTACTTAGGACCCTCCTAACTCCCCTAATCAAGCTTCCCACAATGGGCAGGCCCATCAATGCTGGGAAAGATCTTTAAGCACATTAAAATAGTTGGTTGTTGTCCTTAATCTTCAAAGAGGAAAAGAATGACATCACCATTGTAAAGTGAAATTTCATTGTGTCCAACTGTGGCTGATCAAACCAATACAAGCTCAGACAGATAGCCTATTTGACTATTTGGGGTGGATATCCCAAATTTGTGCATCCCACATTTACTTTGTGTTGTCTCAATTCTGCTGTGCTCAAAGAGCACAGCACTTTTTCTTATGTGGACACACCATGCTGAGTGGTGCTGTGCCAGTGTCTCCCATGTTGCACAGTCAAATCCAAAGTTCTTGAAAGAGACCCTGAGAGTGTCCTTGTATCGTTTCTTCTGTCCACCACATGATTGCCTGCCCCATGCAAGTTCTCCATAAAATAGTCTTTTGGCAAGCATACATTTTGCATTTGAACAATGTGACCAGCCCATTGGAGTTGCACTCCCTGAAGCATAGTTTGAATACTTGGCAGTTCAGCTCAAGCAAGGACTTCAGTGTCTGGTACCTTATCATGCCAGGTGATCCTCAGAATCTTCCTAAGACAGTTCAAGTAGAAGCGTTTCAGTTTCCTAGCATGGCGCTGAAACTGAATCGCATTAAAATAATTAACAATACAAATACATATTCTGTTTCTAGTTAAAGAAACTCTCCTTTTTGTATTTTACTCCTTGTAAAGACTCTTGATTGATTAAGGCAAGGTTCAACCAGAGGCACTTGATTATACTAAAACAAAAACAGCAAAAGATCCTGTTTTGATTGCCATCACAACTTATCACTAGGTAAGTTATAAAATACAGCTCTTATAGATGAATACTGTGCTTTGAAGGTAGAGTAGGATTTCAGCAAATATAGATTAGAAGGAAATATTTTTTAATGAAAAGATATATGGAGATAGGAGACCACAAAATTAACTTCAGGAATAAACTAGTTGTTCACTTTATCTTTAACAAAAATATATGAAGGGAAAGAAGGTGAACTAAGACTGGGAAGGTATATTGGAACAAGATTGCGGCAGTTATTAAGTGCTAGGCTCATGCATTTATACTTTATCCTACAGGAAATAGGGAGCCACTGAAGACTTTTGAGTGACGTGGTCATACCTTCTCTTATAAATTGGAAATCATTTTTTTGTCTGGTTCAACTCTTTGAAGGCCAGACTTTCCAATATTTAAACAATTTTGCATCTCTTCTTATACTAAATCAAGAGAATCATCTGGCTACCTGAAGAAAAGAAGTATTGCATTACCTATTGTGTGGCTGGTCTAATCTTTTCCACCTGAATGGGTTTTCTCACTGATTTCATCCACTTTTGCCATGAAGCTTCCCACCCCTATGCTTTTGTTTCATCCTATTTCTCCTTAAATGTCCACCAAAATTCTTCTTTTTCCCATTTTTGTATATTGAAACTCTAGAAGTTTAAACCCAAGCTTCCTCCATGAAGCCATTCCTGATAACACTAGTCGAAAGTACATTCTTCCTCTTTTTAATTCCTGCAAGACTTACTGTCTTTCCTACTTTGTATTATAAATTATTCATCTTATAAGAGTATAGTAAAAATATCCCACTCCATTTTAGTCTGTTACCTTAACTGAGTGAGAACAGGACTCAAATAATCAAAAGACTTTAGACTAATTGAGAAAAGTCTTGAAAAGTCAGATAAGAGGTCTCTTCCAATTTACTGTGGAATTTTGTCATATCCTCTGAGTCTTGGATAAAGCCATCAAATTAGCTGCAATATGAAGTTTTTTTTTTTTCCAGAAGTTGAGCATGTGGCTTTCTAATGCACTGCTGAGGAGAAATCATCTATGAGGCGCTCAGCTTTGGTCAGGTAAGTTTTTCTTCTTTTGACTAGAGGAGAATCATTCAGCATCAAAGGATCAAATGGGTGTTGAATTTCCAAGTTCCTATTAGTGCTCTTAATTGCACCCCCAGATAATCTGGAGGTAGTGTCTGCATTGAAAGTCAAGGACAAAATTGGATGTAGTCACATTGCTTAAGGGGAAATTTTTAGCACACCACTAATGGGAGAAAGTAATGTTCAACAACCAGGATTTAGGATTAGGATTAGGGTTAGAATTATGCTTTTGTGCTCTCCTCACTGGAGTCTAGTTTCCTTTGTGTCTTTGTAGGTGAGTATGATACAAATGTTTAGGGGAAGCTTTTGTTCCAACTATTCTAATTATGCCACCTTTGTAAAAATGTATTTTTTTTAAATTAAAAAAAAAATTTTTTAAGGACAGTTGACTCAATTGGTTCAAAACTGATAACCTTGTGGGGGGAGGAGAAGAATATTTGTAGGGACTCAGGCTGATGGTATTGTACCCCTGATCCCCTGAGGGGGAGCTTTCACCTGTGACAGTGAGAATCAGGTTAAAAATTTTCAGAACTTTCATGAACCATACCCCTTAAAAACAAAAATTAAAAATCTTCTATCACCTACATCTAGATTTCAAGGTATTGATGAGCAGAAACTATATCTTTTATCTCCTTGAACTTCTGAAAACACTTAATACAGTATCTTCCATATAGTACTTTCAAAAAACTCAAATTTTAATTCATAGGACATAGAGCTAGAATTCTTTTAGTTCAACTCATTTTTATGGATGAAACAATTGAGGACAAGAGAGGTGAAGTGACTTGCTTAAGGTCATACGTGGTAAAAAAGGGATTTGACCTCATGTTTTCTAATTTCAATCCACTGTTCTCTCCACTGGGCACAAACAATTTGTTTTATTTTTTCCTCTGTCTTTTGAACATTTTAAAATGCACTTAGAAAACAATAGATTTTAAAACAGTTATGCAATAATTTGCTTAATAATATTCTATCTTAAAAATTGAACTATACACATTAGGAGTAGAATTAGGTAAACTAAAAGATTTGGTGATCCTAAATTCTCGCACAATAGTGCATCTCTGTGATTGACAGAAACAAGGACATTCTGCTCACATAGCAAACTTCATGAGTTGTGATGATTTAATATTTTTAGGACCCACTGTGTCAGTCATCCACGTATTGATCCTCTCACAGTTTGGTATAAAACCCTTTGATAAGAAAATTGGAGTCACTGGAACAGGTCCGTTCCCTACAGCTTTCTGAGAAGTCCTACACCAATTACAAGATCCCTGAAGACCGGGTTGTCCTCCAGTCTCTTGTTCATAGTGCACTCATACAGTACACTGATGGCTGGACCTGAGCACTGCCTATTACTGGCTTCCAGAGTCTAACCAGCTCCTTTAGAGTTTCTGCAGCAGGAGAGTATCTTTATCCACAAAGCCGGGTGTTACAGAGAAGCTTTGTGGTGGCTCCACAAAGAAGACGGTTGTTCTTCAGAGCGAAGCTCACACAGCGGCATCTACCAAACATTTCCTTAGAGTGAGACACCCACAGCCATTTAATTTTTCACTGTTTTACTTCTTAGTAGATGAAAGTTCCTGTGTTTGTAAATTGTTTATAGAGAAAGAAAAACAAACGTCTGTTTCTATCTGGTCATCCACAGAGGGGGAACATGATGTTGTGAGCATCGTGATGTCTCCTCCATCCCGTTCATTTTCTGAGCAAGCCGATTTCCATAATGTAATGAGAGAACCAAATCTGCATCATCTGAAATGTAGGCAACTTCAACTGATCCATGAACTCATCTGCCTGGGTACTGCCTCCAACAAAAGATTCAGACTACAAATCCTCAACTTTAGTAGACAATTTAATGAGTTTCTGTGACCAAAAATTATAATTAGCTAGTGGTTGATGGTGTTGTGAAGAACCTCTAAAGTTAGCTAGATTGCCCCTCAAGTGACATTATCCCTAACTGGGGCCACATTGATAGCACCTACCAGAAATTGTACTCTATTGGTATGAAATTTAGAACTCTGGAATCACCTCCATACCCCATTGAAGTACTGAGATAGGACTTTATCCAATCCAATCCAATCAACATTTATTAAATACCTATAATGTGATAGGCATATATGTGTGTGTGTGTACATACACACACATATATGTATATACATACATACATACAAGTTATAAAATGAAACTCTTACAGTGAAATACAAAACAATAACACAAAATCTGACCATAATTTCATGCCCACAATACTTTGATCTATGTATTATACATGGAAAATTGACAAAGAACTTTAACAAGAACTCAAAAGTATGTGTGAAATCTTTGCCACTGGGGAAAATGTGTTAAACTTATAACAAATAAGTATTTACCCATCTATCAAGTTCCCTATTCCACTATCTGGGGCTGAGATGCATAACAGGAAGCATACAAGATGTTGGAAAAATGCCATGAATATTGCCTGGAAAGATACTTGAAGTTTTTTTTTTTATTTTAAATCATACACTTCCTAAATGTTCCCTTTACTCAAACTAATTAATATCACAATCACTGAGGGAAAGCTCTTCTTTAGTGGAAGTACAGCATCTAAAGAATTAAAAGCAATTGTCCCACTATAATATGGACTGGTCAGGTCAAATCTAGAGCATTGCTATACCATATCCAGTTTGGGGTGCTAGCTTTTAAAAAGAGACATGAAAAAATTAGAACATTTCCAGAAAAGATCTTAAAGGTCTCAAACTACATCTTCTTGATTGCTTGAAAGTATTAGAATAATCAAAGTTTTAGCTAGATGAGACCTTCAAGATCATATAATCTAAGCTCATGTCTAGAGAAGCAGGACCAATGATTTGTACTCCCCAGGGGAGTCATAGGTCATGAAGAAACAACTGACCAGTATATACAAATTGCTAATTGCATGAAAACATGTGGAAACTTCATAATAATCAGAGAAATCAAAATTAAGACAACTTTAAGATATCTATTAAAATAGAAATTCCAAAAAGTGACAAGAATCTAATATTGGTAGGGCTGTAGGAAAAGAGTAATTCTTATGAACTGGTAAGACCACAGACTGTTGCAAATATTTTGGAAAGTAATATGAAGATAATAAGAGAATTCTAGAGCATTTGATGGCACGTGGAAGACTGTTCTCTATTTTAAATGTCACTGGTGTCAAAAACAATTGGTACAAAATATGGCTTTTTTCAGGGATGTCATTTAAGATGGTTATGGTTTAGACTGGACTTAAACTCATAGACTTAAGCTCATAGTATTAAAACTCAGTATAGCTGAGTATTTTGTTGTTCAGTCATTTTTGTCATGTCTGACTCTTTGCAATCCCATTCGGGTTTTTCTTGGCAAAGATGCTAGAGAGGCTTGCCATTTCCTTCTCCAATTAATTTTTTCAGGTAAGGACCTGAGGTAAACAGGTTTAAGTGACTTGTCCAAGGTCACACAGCTAGTAAGTATCTGAGGCTGAATTTGAACTCAGGAAGATAAGTCTTCTGAATTCCAAGTCCAGAGCTCTATCTACTGTACCACCTAACTCCCCAGAGATGAGGATGACTTCTAAATTAAAGAGTAATTCTTAATAAAATATTATGGTTAATCACTTAATATGTTTGGTTGCTATAAAATTTCATGGTTCTATTTAAAAAAAACATAACATTAAACAGCTTCTCCATCTCATGGAAATTTCTCTAATACTGTGAAAATGTCATTTTACTTCAACTGTAAAATGTTTAAAGTTTTCTATCAAAGGAAAATAGAGACTGAAAAAAAGTACCTAAGAATCTTACAGTCCTTTCCATATGATTTACAGTGGAAATCTCTTATATGTGTTGCCTTCCCCCTCTGGGCATATGATTTCCTAGACTGCAGAGAATACTTAGCATATATATTTTTATCTCTTTTTTTGTGCATGCTTTGCACATAATAAGCATTTAAGAAATGCTTTTGCATTCATTCATTCAAGATTCACAACACAACCCTTTGGTTGGAAGTTAAAATTATTTTTACCCAATAAGGAAACAGATGCTCAGAGATATACTTACATAGTCAGAGGCAGGTATTTTTCCATCCTGATGAAGCATTGGAGTAGGACTTCTGTAAAATTAATGAGAATATGTTTGACTGTAACCTGATTGTTTAACTTGAAGAGACCATTAGTATCTAATCATTATAAAAATGTTTAAATCTATTTACACAATAAACATATAACATTTGTAGATGGCTGGGTTGAGGGTGTAGTAGGGAAACTGCTTTCTCTTTTCCTCTCTTTTCTCTTTGGAAAATGGGCCTTGACTTTCAGGACCAGTCACACCTTGTTTTCTTCCCACAGGCCAGTGGAACATCTCAGAAGAAATCAAGACAAGCAGTGTCTCAATGACAAGTCAGTACAAAGAAATGGATGTGTAGGGATATAAAACTTAAGGAAGTAATTGTACAATTCCAAATAGTTGTACAGTTGAGTGTTATGATAAAACAGCTTTTAGTGAATAAAACATTTTTTAGGAAATCTAGAAAACTAAATAGCAGACAGTCCCATGGTTATTCCTAACCATATGGGAAACAATGCTTGATATAGTTGAGAGCTGGGTTGTCGGGGTTTTTTTTTTTCTGATTTGGTTGATTTAGCTTATCCTAGTGCCAAAAATTCTTTTCATTTTCTGAAAATGGAACAAAATTAACTGAGGATGCATAACATTAATGAAATAAAATAGATGTGTCTTGTTTTTTCACAAATATTGGAAAATATTGTGAAAATCAAGAATTTTCAACTTGAGAGAAGGATCCTTAGAGAGCCATTAAATAACACAAAGAGAAATGGATATAGAAAGGAAGCAATAAGCATAGATAATTCTGAGGACCTTGCATATTGAATCTTCATGAATACTTGTTGCATGTATTAACTATGTATGTATGCATGCATGCATGTGTATATTTTTATACATATATATGTATATTCTTGTTTTTTAAAAACTCTTCTCTTTGTATTTACTTTATCCTGATCCTCTGATACTGGGATATTTGAGAGATGGAGATTGGAGACCCTTTCTCCTCCACTTATAATAGGTTCCCTGGTGTTAGCCCAATCACTAGAATTCTGAGAATCAAATTAGATAATAGTTATAAAAACATTTAGCACAGTGACTGACTGATACATAGTGGCTCTATTTCAATGCTTATTCCTGTCCTTTCTCACCTTTCCATTCAAAACTGTGCTATGACGCCAGTTATAGAAACCAATGTTTCCACAGGTCTCTCAGAGAAATTTGGGGTGGAGGGTAGTTATATAGCAAAGTGAATAGAGCACTATGCATAGAATTGGGGAGATCTGAGTTCAAATGTGACCTCAGACACTTACTGGCTGTATGATCCCAGTCACTTCACCTTTATTTCTGTAAAATGGTGAGAAAGATGGCACCTACCATAGAGTTGTTTTGAGGGTCAAATGAAATAATAAATTGTGAGGCATTTAGTGTAGTGTCTGGCACACAATAAGTGCTATATGAGCGATAATTATTATTATTATTATTATAGCAATTAGCAAAGTGCTGTCACCTAGTAGGTGCTATATAAAGGTCAACTATCATTGCAATTATTGTTGTTATTAGAGCCGATTTACAATATATGCTAGTCAAAAGTGTACAATATGTGGAGGAAGAAGAATGCCATCTACCATGGACAGTGACTAAAGAGAAACCCAGACCATGAAAAATCAGAACGTAACAGTTATAGCTGCATGGTCAGTAATTTGGCAGGCATATGTGAACTGAAGTAGACCCCATAAACAAGCAGAGATCAAGGGATATATGGGCAGCAGAAGTCAGAATGGACAGTGAAGTGGAAATGAGTCAGGAAAATGAGAACCAAAGAGATTGAAGTGATATTTGAGGGAAAACCCCAATAGAAAGCCAAAATCAGAGGCAGAGAGGCGTCTAAAAAGTAACCCAGAAGAGAGGGGCAGAGCAAGAGAGTGAAGTCAGTATTGAGGCATGAAGAATAAGAAAGTTGTATATGGAGGCAGGTAAGAAAACAGATAATGGGAAAAATCAATGAGACCTTGATTTTGAATCCATTTTCCAAACCCACCTTAACTTGGGACTGGCAATCTTGTTTCAGTCATGGACCTGAGCATGAAGGAATTATCTGAATTGAGAAGTAAACTCTAGAATATGGGGGGGGGGGGGGGGGAACAACAATTACAAGTGCTAAAAGCAATTTCCATAAAACAATAATTAAAATGGTACAAACTGGCAAAAGTCTAAAAAATCCTAATGGGATAAATTTTATTATAATTTCAATTAAGCAAACACTTCCTGTACTTTATGGAGAACTCTGTATTAGGTGTTAAGGGAGATCAATTAGAGATGCTACAATCCATGCAGCTTAGTGGGGAAGGAAATGATACACTTACACCTACATATATACAAAATGGTTATCATAAAAATGTAATGTAATGTGAGAGGTCTAACTACAGTGCTGTGTTGATTTTGCATGATGTAGATTGGCATGGAGACAGTTCATGCAAGAAAAGATTTAAAACTCATAGTTGGTCATAAGCTTATTATGAACCAGCACTGTGAAGTAATTTTTTCTTTGAAGAAACCCCTGAAATCTCAGGCTGCATTAATAGGAGGCTAATGGGAAGTAATAATCTCATTCTGTTCTTCTCCAGTCAAATCATATTTGGAAAATTATGTATAATTAATATGTAATGCCTCCTATTATTCGGATATTGATATATTAAAGTGTACCCAGAGAAGGGCAACCAAATTAGGGAGCAGTCTGGAAGCCAAACCATATAAGTAATTCTCAAATGGGGTGTTTAGTTCAGAGAAGAGAAAAGTGAGACATGAAAGGGAGAGATTAATCTGCAAGTGTTAGAAGGGCTGTCATAAAGAAGAGTGAGGGAGATTCAAGAAGCCTTTGACACCTATTGACTGTGTGACCATGGATGAGTCCTTTAATTTCTCAAGGCTTCAGGAAATTCTCTTAGTGTATCTGACATAAGACTTGTTTATCAGATGGATTAGTGGAGGAGTTCTCCACACTGGGGCAGCCAGGTGGTGCAGTGGATAGAGTGCTGGGCTTAGGGTCAGGAAGATTAATTTTTGTGAGTTCAAATCAGGCTTCAAATAGTTACTAGCTGTGAGACCCTAGGAAAGTCACTTAATTTTGTTTGCCTCACTTTCCTCATCTGTAAAATGACCTGGAGAAGGAAATATCAAATCAAGGTAAGATTCATTATCTTTGCCAAGAAAACTCCAAATGAGGTCACAAAGAGTCAGATACCACTGAAAAATGAATGACTGAAGTACAGTAATCTTCACGCTGGGAGTTCCTGCCTCCATTGAAAATATACATTCAGATGGAAAAACAAACAAACCTCCTCCCCACTCCTCCTCTCTCTATTTCCCCCAAGGAATTAATTCCTTTGGGACATAGTGAATTAATTTCTCTGTGAAGTCATGGCTATATGATTATAATTATAATGGGCATTATAATTATATAATGGGCAACTAGATGGTTCAATGGATAGAGTACCATGCTTGAAGTCAGGAAGACTCATCTTCCTGAGTTCAAATCTGGCCTCAGACACTTCCTAGCTGTGTGACCCTGGGCAAGTCACTTAACCCTGTTTGCCTTAGTTTCCTCATCTGTAAAAGTGAGCTGAAGAAGGAAATGGTAAACCACTGTGATATCTTGACCAAGAAAACTGCAAATGCTGTCATTAAGAGTTGGATATGACTAAATGACAACAATTTGTATAATGCATTGAGGTTTAGATGTGATTTCATTTTGATCCTTATAAAAACCTGTGAAATAAGTGGAATTATCATCCTTATTTTGCTAATGAGGAAATTAAAGTTAAGTGACTTCTCCAGGAGTCATTCAGCTAGTAAGTGTGAGGGGGCAGGATTTGACTAATCCCTGTTCTTCCTTACTCTAGACCGAGAATTTTATCTACTGCACTACCTAGCTGCCTCTAATCATCTCTCATGTGTTCTACAGCAGAGATTCATGAATTGAACAGGCTTCCTTTAACTCTAAAAATCTATGATTCTTTGAAAATATCAGAAACAGGTTGGTTATGCGTGAGGTGATAAGGCCTCCAATAACTACTAAGAAAGGCCTAATGTTTTATGATCTGACTGATAGGCAGAGGAGAGACAGCATGTATAATGAGAAGATCACTGGGCCATGAGTTAGGTGGCATAGATTCTGTTCTCAGTAACTCTGTGTCAATGGGCAAGCTGCTTAATCCCTGCATGACTTGTTTTCTTCTTGTGTAAAATGACAAAGTTAGACTACATAATTTCTACAGTCTTATTCACCTCTAATATTCTATGATACCAAGTTTTTCATTCACATTAAACTATCGTAACACTTTATACATGAAACTCAGTATAATTGCTTTAAAAAAAAAAAAAACAAAACTTCTACAAGATTTGTATACAAGTTGACTCTGTATCAGGGCTTCCTAACCTGGGTATATAGACCTGTGTGGGGTCCACGAATAGATTTTAGGAGGTCTGTGAATTTAGGTGGGAAAAATTACATCTATATTTTCACCACCCCCAACTGAAATTTAATTCATTGCAATTATTTAATAACATCCTTCTAAGAAGGGATACCATTGGCTTTACTATACTGCCAAAAGAGTTCTGGACACAAATAAAAAGTCTAAGAACTTGTCTATAGACTATCCAAAGAAAAAAACTAAGTTAAAAAACTAATGTATTGAGAAGAGGCATAATATTCAAAGTGAAGATATAGGAAGTCCCTCTATCCTCTGTCTTACCTCGGCCTCATCTGGATTACTGTGTTTTGTTATGGGCACAAATTTTAGGATAGTCAAGGATATGCTGAGGAATGTATAGGAAAAAGTGAACAGGATGGAAAAAGCACTGGAGAATGTGACATGTCATGGCAAGTTGATGGATCTGGAGACATTTAGTCTGAAGAAGAGATTTAGATCAGTCACGCTAGCCAACTTCTGTTGTCTTGAAGAGCTGTTATAAGGAGAAAAGATCAGACTTGACCTCTGGCCCTAAAGCAGAGATAGGGACACAAATGGGTGGATATGGCATAGAGGTAGATTTAAGCTTGATGTAAGAAGACCTTTCCTAACAGTGCTATGGAGGAGTGAAATGAACTGCCTTGGTAAGGAGTAGATTCTACCAAAACATATGTCACAAGGGAAAAGCTGAATGACTGTTTGCTGAAAATGCAGAAGAAGGGAATGCTTATTGTTCAAGAATGAGTTATAGTAGACTGCCCCTGAACCACCTTTCATCTTTTAGGTTCTGTAATTTTAAAGAAAGTCTTTCTTTGGATAAGAAAAAATGTTGTTTCAGGCAAAGGATATCAATTGTTATTTATGTATCTTTCATTTCATGCTCCATGATCTTTAACAAATTCCCCGAGTCTCCATTTTAAACCTACTTCTTATTAAGAATGGTAATTACAAAAGCACCCCTGCCTGAAGGCAGAGAGCTGAACTGGGTGACCTTCTTAAAGTCCTTTCAGCTATGAGATCTATGGTTCAAATGAAACATTTCTCCCACCCTATCTCCTTTTTATATTTGTGGGTAGATAATTTTATGCCTTATAGTAGTACAATGGTCAGCTTGTATAAGTGAAAGGGTATGCCAGGAAGGTGTAAGTTCTGCCAAGTCCAATTCAAGCTGAAAAGATTTCAAATACAAGAATGGTGACAGACTCTGTGCCTCTTGTCTGAACATTAGCTGAGCTTAGCACATGTGGAGAGATTTAGACACAAAAAGTTGGTTACTAGATGATGGATATTTTTTTTTTGATGAAGAAAAAATACTCATGGCAACATGAAGGTGTTGCTGTTTATGCTGCTGGAATGAACAGCCATGCCAGTGAAATCCTCAGACTTTTGAAGTAGGAAGTCATTTCCCAATTGAGAGTGCTGTGAATTTTGATAGAGTACAGGCAAACTGCAAAAGCAAAACAGTGGAGGACTATGGAAAGCAGAGGCAGGTGCTTGTTGGAAGAGCTGAAAAGTAAATCAATCAGTAAAGGTGGGTTGAAGTACCTACTCTGCCCTAGACACTGTGCCAAGCCCTGGGGCTACAAGGAAAAAAAACAATCCTTGCTCTCAAGGAGCCTACATTTTATCAGAAATGAAACCAATTCCCTATTTCTATAAAAGGCACCAATATTATTCCAGTCTTGCAGGTTTGCAACTTCAGAAACATCTCTTCTTCCTGCCTCCTGTTTAATTAGCTTCCAAGTCTTGGATATTCAACCTTTAAAATATCTATTGCATCCATTCCCATTTCTCCCCTCACACAGCTTCCACCCTAATGAGGTCCTCATCACTCCTCTCCTGGACTGTTGCAATAGTTCCTTAGCTGGTCCCCCTAACTCAGGTGTCTCTTTCCCATCCATCCTTCCTCTGCCTTCCAAAATGACATCCTAAAGCACCTCTGCAAGTTGTGGGCAAAACTCCCAAGTGCAGCATGAACCATTCAACAACAAAAAATAAAAGTAAAAATACAATAAAGCATAAATGATATTAATCTATGGGGTTTTTTAAAGTCAATTTACAACCAGCAAGAATCTGTTTCTATTTGAGCTCAGTACTGCTGTCCTATAGTCTATATGCCACATTCCCATCACCATCACACAATGACTGTCCATTATGTAGGAAAATAAATTAAGAGCTCAACACAGTTTCTTCATGTGCTGTTTGCCATTGGGAGTATTCAGAAAGATAGTCCTAGACTGGGTCAGTATCACAGCTTTTTTTCTGCTCACTCCTATGTCAGTGGACACTGTGTGGATGTGACCTCAGACTGACACAGGCTCTAGGAACAAGCCTCCCTCTCTCTCTGCTCCCTCTACCACACACAATGAAGATCCAAGGGGACCCAGATGAACACTTCACAATTTCTGTGCTGCTACTCCCAGGCTTTGACATGTTCTCTGCAGATGTTCATATAGCTCACTCCCATCACATGCCCCTTTCATAACCACTACAATTAGTGGTCCTATTGATATATAGGCTCTAAATTTCCTACTTAGTTCTCCTAAATACCCTATAATCCTAAGAGCTAGGCTAAAACTTTTTAAATCTTAGCTTCACCTTCCATAAAAAAGAGATAAAAAATGTACACTTCTACCTTTGTTGTGAGAAAAGTACTTTACAAACCTTAAAGTTCTGCATAAATAGTTCCTATTATTATACTACTTCTCCTCCCTCCTGCCTGGCCTCTTTTTTCACTGGTAATCAGCTCAAGAACCCAAGTGCCCGCTGAGAGGTATGAGATGATCTACAAACCAGTGGGTCTGACCGCAAGGGAATGTAAGAAGAATGAGTAAGAAATTAAATATAAAAAATAGTACCAAAGACAGAGGGGATAGGTATATTTTTAGTCTCTGCTTACATATATCTTATAAATTAAGCATTTTTAAACTATTTATTAAACTTTATTTATAGTCAAGAAAATGGCTTAAAATAGAATGGAATGTCTTCTTAGCTTTGTGTCTTGAAAAATGAATAATATGCCATATGTACCTTTTAGCCCTTTCACAAAGTCATTTCAGTGACCCTCAGCATCAGGGCTACTAAGCATTAGCCAATTATCAAAAAAGGGAAGAGAAAGAAGGATTTTGAAAGAATTCCCACTAACCTTTTCTACTTAAAGAATCCTGATCATGCATTTATACCTAGAGAATACTTCTTTGTTAAAATATGCATACATATGTATACACACATATAGATACACAAACACATACATATACCTATACATGTCAATATGTATAGGTGTGTGTGTGTGTGTGTGTGTGTGTGTGTGTGTGTGTAGGACTTTTGAGATACAATGTTTAAGATCATCTATTTTCCTGGACAATATTACCATTAAGGAGAGTGGGAAGTCCTCGTTAAGACTGATGATTCTGTCTACCTTTTTGGATCACTAATGGATTAACTGTTATAAAAAGAAGATGGTTGCTGTGGTAGTCTTTGTTTTTATTTAAATTAAAAGTTTATGACTATATTTTTAAATTTCATTTCAAAATATTCTGTCTTCAAGTATAAAATTGTTGTGCTTTTCTTTATGTCCATAACTGTCTGAGGATAGGTTTTTGATCAATGATTTCTTGGACAGTGGTGTCTGACATTTCCCCTGTCATAAAGAACTTTGGAACAATTTCACTAACTGGAGCTACTGAAATGAAATAACATTGACTTGATGAATTTAGTAGCTGATTGCCAAGCTCACAAATAGGACCGTGTTTGCCTGGCCAAATGGAACAAACATTTGACACTGTTTCTACTGTGCTGGAGAGAGGTGGGGGGAGTGGGTGGGGGGAAAAGAAGAGAGAGAAAGAGAGAGAGAGAGAGAGAGAGAGAGAGAGGAGAGAGGAGAAAGAGAGAGAGAGAGAGAGAGAGAGAGAGAGAGAGAGGAGAAAGAGAGAGAGAGAGAGAGAGAGAGAGAGAGAGAGAGAGAGAGAGAGAGAGAGAGAGAGAGAGAGAGAGAGAGAGAGAGACAGGGAGGAAGGGAGGGTGGGAGGGAGAGGGAGTCAACAATATTTATCAAAAGTTAATAATTTCACATCCAAAAAAGATCCTTGGAAGTTTAGTGAGGAATTATAATTTGGATCTACTAACTGCTAACTCTTGATTATCGAAAGATGTTTTCTAGAAGACAAAGTACTAGAAAGAGCACTGGCTTTGAGTCACATGACCTAGGTTCTAGTCCCACTGCGCGTGCACACACACACACACACACACACACACACACACACTCACACTCACACACACAAATAAGTATAGATACTAGATTTTTATCTAGGTACCTATCTCTATAGATTATAGATTTATGTATATATTTTGCCTGTGTAACTACATGTGTAAATATATATAGATATACATGTACATATTATACAGGTATCTATATCTATATCTATCTATCTATCTATCTATCTATCTATCTATCTATCTATCTATCTATCCGTTGTTGTCCAGTCATTTTTCAGTTGTACCTGACTCTTCTTGACCCCACTGGGGTTTTCTTGGTGAGGATACTGCAGTGGTTTATCATTTCCTTCTCCAGCTTACTTTACAGATGAAAAACTGTGGCAAATAGGGTTAAGTGACTTTCCCAGCATTACACAGTTTGTAAGTTTCTGAGGCTATATTTGAAATTAGGAAAACGAGTCTTCCTGACTTCAGACCCACACTCTATCCACTATGCCACCCAGCCCCATCCATATATACACAGCTGCATATTTGTATACATACACACATATATACACATATGTGTATGTATACTTATGTATATATATTTATAAATACACATACACACTCTCAAGATGACCTTGGACAAGTCATTTAACATTCATGGATCTCAATTACTTCATCGGTAAAAATATTAAACTATCTATGCCCCTTGACCCGACAATACCATTACTAAGTACATTTCCAAAGACGTTTGAGAAAAGAGAAAGAAAATATTTATAGCAACTGTCTTTGTGGGGGCAAGGAATTGGAAATTTTGGGGATGCCAGTCAATTAGGGAATGGCTGAACAAGTTGTGGTATATGATCATGATGAAATTCTACTGTGCTGTAAGAAATGATGAGTTCAACGATCTTAGAAAAATATGGAAAGACTTCCATAAAATAAGGAACAGAAAAATGAGCAGGACCAAGAGAACACTGTACACAGTAATAGCAATCTTGTTTTATGAACAACTTTGAGCAACCAAGTAATTTTGGTTATTATAGCTATCTAAATTAACCACAAAGAACCTATGAAGAAAGACACTATATGTATGCAGAGAAAGAACTAATAAATAGAAGTATGTATAGAATGGTTTTGCATATATATATATATATATATATATATATGTGTGTGTGTGTGTGTGTGTATACATATATACGTATACACACATATTAAGGTCTAATGGCAGCCATCTCTGGGAGGGAGAAATGGAAGAAAAAAAGGGAAAAAAAGCAATTTTATGGTAACTTTGTTATATATTTAAAAGGAACAGCAAGTTGTACATAATAAATTGGTAGTTTCAGGTATTTTTTCTATTTTAAAGAAATGCTTTATTTCTTAAAGTTCAGAACAAAAATAAATAAAATTTGAAATAATAATTAAATGATTAAATGATAATTAATTAATAATTAAAGTTGGGCTGAGCTTCTTTAATCTATGATTATATATAGTTATATATGATATATATACATACATATATTATCTATAATTATATAATAACGTGAAAGTCTTTTTCTCATAAATACTGGATTTCCCTATGTTAACCAGAATGGAAATGGCATTTCCTCAACCTGGATGCTGATATGTAGAGGAGTTTTGACTGGCTTTGTTTGGGAGCTAGGCTAGTTAACTCCTTCTAGACAGCCTCCTTACTCCTTGGGAGTTCACCGTATTGGTATTGGACTTAATGCAGACATCCAATTAACAGTATACTGCAGCTCAAAACTGTTAGAGTCAAAAAGTCTTCCAGCATCAACCTTTCCCATAAAAGTAATTACACTGGCATAATGATGAGGTGCTTGGGTACTTCTGCTTGGGCTCCAATTCTAAAATCACATTTCTCTTTAAAAATCACATTTCTCCCTACTTTAAAATACTATCCCAGGCAGTTTCTCCCCACCCCAAGGACACAGTCTGCCCTAGCAACAACCATTATCTCCCTATTATAGTAGCCAACTGCACCTATAGAACTCACTAGTTTGAGTCAGCTGCATACTGACTGAACTGGCTGTGTGCTGGGTCATAACGACACTTTCTACTCACTGACCAATCATATGTATCCTAGACTTAGGCATACATATACGCCCTTACATTTATCTTTTCTAATAAGACATTGTTGAGAGCAACATGGTATTTCTGAGCCAGCCCCACCTGCTAGTTGACTTACTGACATGCAGGCCTAAAACCATACCTCCATGTAGGCCTCCCTTGGTCTATTTCCTGATGAACTTTGGGTAAAATACCTGCAGAGTAGATACTAAAAGTGCATGGTTCTTTAAGTATTAACCACTACGTAATCACTCCCTAATTGCTCCCCAAAACACCTAGTTAGCATATTTGGCACATATTTCCTACAGAATGTCTTATATAAACTTTCCCTGTACCCCTTTAAGGTTGCAGGTTCCCTAAGAACTCTTACCCCCTGAAAAGTGTAATAAATCTTTACCTTAACCTCAACAATGCTTGAGTTTGTGAATTCTTCCCTAGATGACCTACCCCTGGTACCCTTGTCTTTGTGGGGATCTCATACCCCACTTCCAGCCCTCATCAATACCACCAAACTATATGATCTTTATGAAAATCTTTAATAATATATCTATTTTTAGATTCACTAAAGAAGTCCATACTTTTATATCACAACCACATAACAATATTTTAAATAACATAGTGGAAGTACTGATACTGATAATTGAATTAATATTCCCTTTTAAAAAAACTTAATTCCAAGGTTTAATCTATGTACTGTTCAGGCAAAGTTTGAATCAAAGTTAGATATGTTAAGCTGTTATTTCCTAAGAATCATTCCAATTACCTTTATTCTTCTTTCATTTCAAAACAAGTAACAATAAGTATGGGTGGGTAGGTGGCACAATGGATAGAGCTCTGAAGTTAGAATCAGGAAGACTCATCTTCATAAGTTCAAATCCCATCTCAGACACTCACTTCCTAGGTATGTGATGCTGGGCAAATCACTTAACCCTGTTTGCCTCAGTTCCTTATCTATAAAGTGAGCTGGAGAAAAAAAAATGGCAAACCCCTCTAGTGTCTTTGTCAAGAAAATCCCAAATCTGAGTACAAAGAGTAGGACAGAACTACTATAACTCAAGCAACAACAACAAAAAATAATAAGTACATGGAATGAATTAACAGACCTACTCCTTGAAGTGTAGAAGTCTATATTCAAAATACTAAAATGGAGCACTGATTTCATTAATCCAAATAATTCCTCCAACAATGGAGATCATAACTCATCCATATCTGAAGCAATTTCTTGATATATTAAGTAAATTTTATTTTTGGCAATTCACAAGCAATAATTAACAATTCTTGGCAGAAAAATATCTTTTCTCACTAAAATATTATGAGTTGGCTAGTTTGCTGTGGTTGGTTGGCTAAGCTTGTTAAATATGGTGCTAATCACAGAATTTTTTTTTTATCATGAAATATAAAAGTATCTGAATGGATCAAGATTTATTTATTAACACTATTCACATAGAATATCACTGATACATCAATATTATGTATGCAGAACATTTATTGGTAGCATTATTAGAAAGACCAAAATTAAGGAGAAGGTAATTTCATAAGAATTCAGTATACAAACATAAGAACTGTCATACATTGTTATATAGGACTTATGATTTGGGTAGACAGTGGAGTCAGTGATGTTGGATGTCAATCAGTCATCAAACATTTATTAAACCCTTAGCACGTGTCAGACACTGTACTGAATACTAGGGATAAAAAGAAAGGCAAAACCACAGTTCCTGTCCTCAAGTAGTTCACATTCTAATGGGAGAGACAATAGACAAAAGCTGTGTATACGAGATATATGTATGTATGTATGCATGTATATGTGTATGTGTGTGAAAGCATGAATACATAGACATACATAAAATAAAAATGGAATATAATTTCAGAAAGAAGACACTAGCACTAGGGGAAAAGGAGAAAGTAGAATTTGAACCGAATCTTGAAGGAAACCAGAAGGAAAAAATGGGAAGGTAGAGCATTCCAATCATAGGGAAAGGTCAATACAAAGATACAAGTTGGGAAATGAATTGTTAGGTCCAAGGAATAGAAAGAAGGTCTGTAACAGTGGAATACATGGAGAAAAGTAGAGTGAAAAAAGGCAGTAAAGAGATATATATGAATGATTATGAAGGTAGATATGAATAGTATTGCAACAGAATGGATGTATGGGTTGAGTATGAGTGAAGAATTAAAGTAGACATGAAATTGCAAATCTGAGTAAGTCAAGAATGGTGTTGCCTATGATAAAGAAAGGAGGATTTGAGGAATAAAGACAATTTCAGACATGTTGGGTTTGATTATATCCATGGGAGATCCAGTTTGAGATGTCCAAGAGGCAGTTGGTGATATGAACCTGGAGGATGAGAGCTGTTTAGGGATGAATAAATCCAAGAATTATTTGAATAGAGATGATAGTTAAACTAGTAGAAGTTAATGGATCACCAAGTGAGATAGTATAAATGGAGGATAGAACTTTCAAGGACTCCCACAATTAGTGGGCATGAACTAGAGGAATATCCAACAAAGAAGACTGAGGAGCGACTAGGTAATTAGGAGGAGAACCAGGAGTGAAGAGTGTCACAAAAAATCCAGAAAGGAGATACTATCTAAGTAAAGATTATGATTGACACTGAGAAAGATTATAAAGAGGTCAAGAGAAATGAAGATTGAAAAAGGCCATTAAGAGATCTTTGGTAACCTGGAAAGAGCCTTATCAGATTAATGTTGATTTCATAAACCAGATTTGAGAGGAGTAGCTGAAAGTGAGAAAAGAGGAAGCTGAGGCATTGGTTATAGATGACTTTTTCAAGGAGTTTAGCTCCTAAGAAATGAAGACATACAGGAAGATAGTAAATGATGATAATCATATAAAGTGAGGATTTTTTTAAGGATGGGGGGAAACATTTTTATAGGCAGCAAACAAGGAAGCAGCCAAATAGGGAGATACTAAAAATTAATGAGAACATATGGATGACAGAAGAGGCAATCTGCTGGAGAAGAGAAGGAATGTACTAGAAGTGTATTAGAAGTTTGCTTTGGCAAGGAGAAGGACTACTCTTCATTTGAGACAGGGGTGAAAGGCACAATATTTAAGTGATATCAAATGAGGAAGAGAGAAGAGAAAATTACCAGTGAATGACTTCAACTTTTTTTTCAGATAAGTAGGAGTTAAGGTTCTTAGATGAAACGATGGGACAAAGGGAGCTTTAAGAGGAGCAAAAGGGTTTGGAATAGGTGCTCTGGTGAGTGGAATGTTAATCAGTTAAGGAGATGTAAAGGCATTGCCATTCTGTAGTGAGGTCCCACTTGAGATTATACAAGAAATTTGCAGTGGAACCAGTAAGCAAGGTTCCTTGACTTTCTTCAGCTCCATTAAGTAGCTAATGACTCCACTTCTAGATTTCTATCCACCATTCAGTGTTGCCTCTCTGTCAGTGAAATTTCATTATCAAAAATGGCCTTTAAAATTATATGCTCATTATTTTTAGTTTAGTCACTTCTAATTAGAAAGTCCTACTGAGTTACAAATAGGCACATCGTTATCACTTATATTAATAAGAAGGCAGGATACAGTACGAGCAAAAAAGTGTTTGGAGTCTGGCAAGGAATGATTGGTCATGGAACGTAGAGGGCAAAAAACATGAGTGTAGAATTGGACTTATTTTGCCAAGGGTCAAGATAGTGAAGAGAAGGAGGTGGGGCAGAGCCAAGATGGTGGAGTCAAAGGAGGGACTTGCTACAGCTCTCCCCCTAAATACCTCTAAAAATGACTCTAAAGAAATTCTGGAGCTACAGAACCCACAGAATTACACAGTGAAGCAAATCTCCAGCCCAAGATAGCTTAGAAGGTTGACAGGAAGTATCTAGCATGCTGCACTAGGATCAGAGCACAGTCCAGCATGGGCCACACAAGCACAGACAGGACCTGAGCAGGGCTAGGAGAGAATGAATCTCTGGCCCCTGGGGCAGTTTCTGGACTTCACGGGCCCAAAATGCTGAGGTCAAATTGGAAAGTCAGTGGAAAAAAACATGTCAGACTTGTTTGAGAGAGTAGAGTGATCTGACCCCAGCCCAAGGGTGGTGGAGGGGGTAGAAGGAGCCCCCAGCAGCAGCAACAGCAGACGGGGCAATGGCTGTTTCTGGAGCTCTAGGCCCACAGACTGTGGGAGGATCCCGTGGCTGTGTACTACACCCCACCCCCACAGGAAACAGACAACTACCTTGACAAAGAGCTCAAAAGTCAAATAAATGACTGGGGAAATGAGGCAAAACAGGAAAAAGAATCAGACTATAGAATCTTACTTTGATGACAAGGAAGACCAAACAGAAGAAGACAACAAAGTCAAAGATCCTAATCCAAAACCTCCAAGAAAAATATGAATTGGTCTCAGGCCATGGAAGAGCTCACAATGGATTTTGAAAATAAAGCAAGAGAAGTAGAGGAAAAATTGGTAAGAGAAGTAAGAGTGATGCAAGAAAATCATGAAAAACAAGACAACTGCTTGCTAAAGGAGACCCAAAAAATGCTAAAGAAAATAACATCTTAAAAAATAAACTAACCCAAATGGCAAAAGAGATCCAAAAAGCCAGTGAGGAGAAGAATGCCTTAAAAAGTAGAACTGGCTAGATGGAAAAGGAGGTCCAAAAGCTAACTGAAGAAAATAATTCCTTAAGGATTAGAATGGAGCAGATGGAAGCTAATGACTATATGAACAAACAAGAAATTATTTTTAAAAAATGAATGAAAAAAAAGCTGAGAACATGAAATATCTCATTAAAAAAACAACTGGCCTGCATAATAGATCCAGGAGAGACAATTTAAAAGTTGTTGAACTACCTGAAAGTCATGATAAAAAGAGCCTAGACATCATCTTTCAAGAAATTACCAAGGAGGGGAGTGGATCCAAGACACACAAATACTGCCTCTCCCCACACAGCCCATAAAATACCTGTAGAGAGGTACTCTTAACAAATTTTGGAGCAGCAGAAGTGGAGAACAAAAAAGTGGAGGAGATTTCCAGCCCAGGGTGACCTAAAAGGCCCATGGGAAACATTGGTTGCACTTCACATGGAGCGAAGCCCAGCCCAGCCTTGGCTATGCAGCACGAACAGCCCTCAGAGGCAGAATCTCCAGTTGGGGAATCCCTAGTTGCAGTAGCAGCGGTTCACAGATCCCTCAACCCACAGGCACCAAAGTTCAGTGATAGGGTTTTTTCAGCTGGCTAGGAAGGGAGAAGAGCCTTCCCATAGCTCTGGCCTCAGGCAGCAGCTGCAGAGGCCATATCAGACAGGTAGCAGCAGTTCCCACAGCAGCCCCTTCAGCAGCCTGCATCCATTATTGGATCATAAAACCTCTAGGGGCACTGAGGAGCTGATTATTACCTCAGCCCTGTGTAGAGGCCCTGAGGGAGCTGATGTTTATCTCACACTGAATGGAGGCCCTGCCCATGCAGCTTATCTGAAAATCAGCCCCCAGTGGAACTGGAGCTCTTGGTGGAACTGGAGGCCAGGTGACTGTGGAGAGGAAACTCTGCTAAGATTCTGGGCACAAAAATCTCTGACTGCTCTCATACCAGTGTACATGCTTGACTGTGCCATCTTGAAGGAACTGAGATCTTATAGATTACCAGAGTATACCCCACTCTTGACAAAGGACCCAAAAGTCAAGTAACTGGTTGGGAAAATGCCCAAAAGAGGGAAAAGAAATAAGATTATAGAAGGTTACTTTCTTTGTGAACAGATATCTTCTCCCATCCTTTCAGATGAGGAAGAAGAATGCTTACCCTCAGGGAAAGACATAAAAGTCAAGGCTTCTGTATCCCAAACACCCAAAATAAATATTCAATGGTCTCAGGCCATGGAAGAGCTCAAAAAGAATTTTGAAAATCAAGTAATAGAGGTGGAGGAAAAATTGGGAAGAGAAATGAGAGAGAGGCAAGAAAAGCATGAAAAGCAGATCAACACCTTGCTAAAGGAGATCCCAAAAAATGCTGAAGAAAATAACACCTTGAAAAATAGGCTAACTCAATTGGCAAAAGAAGTTCAAAAAGCCAATGAGGAGAAGAATGCTTTCAAAAGCAGAATTAGCCAAATGGAAAAGGAGGTTCAAAAGCTCACTGAAGAAAATAGTTCTTTCAAAATTAGAATGGAACAGATGGAGGCTAACGATTTTATGAGAAACCAAGAAATCACAAAACAGAACCAAAAGAATGAAAAAATGGAAGATAATGTGAAATATCTCATTGGAAAAACAACTTACCTGGAAAATAGATCCAGGAGAGACAATTTAAAAATTATGGGACTACTTGAAAGCCATGACCAAAAAAAGAGCCTAGACATCATCTTTCATGAAATTATCAAGGAAAATTGCCCTGATATTCTAGAACAAGGGGGCAAAATAAATATTGAAAGAATCCACCAATTACCTCTTGAAAGAGATCCAAAAAGAGAAACTCCTAGGAACATTGTGGCCAAATTCCAGAGTTCCCAGGTCAAGGAGAAAATATTGCCAGCAGCTAGAAAGAAACAATTCAAGTATTGTGGAAATACAATCAGGATAACACAAGATCTTGCAGCTTCTACATTAAGGGATCAAAAGGTGTGGAATATGATATTCCAGAAGTGAAATGAACTAGGACTAAAACCAAGAGTCACCTACCCAGCAAAACTGAGTATAATACTTCAGGGGAAAAATGGTGTTTCAATGAAATTGAGGACTTTCAAGCATTCTTGATGAAAAGACCAGAGCTGAAAAGAAAATTTGGCTTTCAAACACAAGAATCAAGAGAAGTATGAAAAGGTAAACAGCAAAGAGAAATCATAAGGGACTTACTAAAGTTGAACTGTTTACATTCCTACATAGAAAGACAATATTTGTAACTCTTGAAACCTTTTTTAGTATCTGGGTAGTTGTTGGGATTATATACACACACACACACACACACACATACATATACACAGACACACACAGAGAGACAGGGAACACAGGATGAATTGAATAGGATGGGATCATATCTTAAAAAAATGAAATTAAGGGGTGAGAGAGAAATATATTGGAAGGAGAAAGGGAGAAATGGAATGGGGCAAATTATCTCTTGTAAAAGAGGCAAGTAAAAGATTTTTCAGTGGAGGGAAAAAAGGGGGATGTGAGAGAAAAAACATGAAGCTTACTCTCATCACATTCGAGTAAAGGAAGGAATAAAATGCACACTCATTTTGATATGAAAACCTATCTTACACTACAGGAACGTGGGAGAGAAGAGGATAAGCAGGGTGGAGGAGGATGATGGAAAGGAGGGCAGTAGGACCAAGGAGCAATTAGAAGTCAACATTCTTGGGGAGGGGCAGGATCAAAAGAGAGAATAGAAGAAATGGGGGGCAGGATAGGATTGAGGGAAATATAGTTAATCTTACACAACATGACTGTTATGGAGGTCATTTGCAAAACTACACAGATATGGCCTATATTGAATTGCTTGCCTTAGCAAAGGGAATGGGTGGAGAGGGAGGGAGAAACAGAAGTTGAAACTCAAAGTTTTAGGAACAACTGTTGAATATTGTTCTTTCATACAACTAAGAAACAAGAAATACAGGTAATGCGATATAGAAAGCTATCTTGCCCTACAGGACAAAAGTGATGATGGGGATAAGGGAAGGGAGGGATATTAGAAGGGAGGGCAGATTGGTGAAAGGGGTAATTAGAATGCTTGGCACTTTGGGGTGGGGGAGGGGAGAAATGGGGAGAAAATTTGGAACTCAAAATTTTGTGAAAATGAATGTTGAAAACTTAAATAAATAAAATTAAATACAAGAAATTATCAAAGAAACCTGTCCTGATATTCTAAAAACAGAAGGTAAAATAGATGTTGAAAGAAGCGCTTCCAATCACACCAATCACCTCCTAAAAGAGATCCCAAAAGGAAAATTCCTAGGAATATTTTAATCAAATTCCAGAGCTCCCAGATCAAGGAGCAAATATTTCAAGCAGCCAGAAAGAAATAATTTGAGTATTGTGAAAATGCAGTCAGGATAACACAAGATCTAGCAACTTCTACATTAAGGGATTGGAAGGCTTCCAAGCCGTATTGCAATATGATATTCCAGAAAGCAGAAGAGATAGGATTAAAACCAAGAATCACCTATCCAACAAAGCTGAGTATAATAGTTTGGGGGAAAAATTAGTCATTCCATGAAATAGAGAACTTTCAAGTATTCTTTTTTTTTTATTTTTTTTTTATTTTTTTATTTTTAATTTTTTTATTTTTTTAATGTTTAACAATCACTGCCATACAATTGCGATTTTATCCCTCCCCACCCACCCCCACTACCTCCCTCCCTCCCCACGACTGCATACAATTCTGTATAGATTCTACATGTACTTTCCTATTGAGTATATTTTCACTATAGTCATGCTATGTAGTCAGACTAAGATAAATGAAAGAATCCGTATAACAAATCAGAACATGATACACAAACAGATACACATACACAAACATGATCTGCTACATTATGTGAGTGACTTCCATATTTCTCTCTCTGAGTGTGGAAGGCATTTTGCCTTGAGGTCCACCATTGGGATTTTTTTTTTTTTTTCAGAAGTTCTTGTGTTATTACAAAAATCTAAGTCTACCAGAAAAAACTCTCACACACTGTGGTTGTTGCTGTGCATAAAGTTCTCCTGGTTCTGCTCCTTTCACTCAGCATCAGGTCATATAAGTCCTTCCAGGCCTCTCTGAAGTCTTCTTGTTCATCATTTCTTATGGCACAATAGTACTCCATTACATTCATATACCATAATTTATTCAGCCATTCCCCAATTGATGGACATCCCCTTGACTTCCAGTTTTTGGCAACTACAAAGAGTGCTGCTATAAATATTTTTGTACATGTGGGACCCTTTCCCATTTTTATGATCTCTTGGGGATATAGTCCTAGTAGCGATATTGCTGGGTCAAAGGGTATGCACATTTTTGTAGCCCTTTGGGCATAGTTCCAAATTGCTCTCCAGAATGGTTGGATGTGCTCACAGCTCCACCAACAATGAATTAGTATTCCAACTCTCCCACATCCTCTCCAGCATTTATCATTTTCTTGTTCTGTCATGTTTGCCAATCTTTTAGGTGTGATGTGGTACCTCAGAGTTGTTTTGATTTGCATCTCTCTAACCAATAGTGATTTAGAGCATTTTTTCATATGATTATAGATAGCTTTAATTTCTTCCTCTGAAAATTGCCTGTTCATATCCTTTGACCATTTATCAATTGGGGAATGACTTGTATGATTATACATTTGGGTCAGTTCTCTATATATTCTAGAAATGAGGCCTTTATCCCCGAGCTTAGCTGTAAAAATTTTTTCCCAATTTACTACATCCCTCCGGATTTTGGTTGCATTGGGTTTGGTTGTGCAAAAACTTCTCAGTTTAATGTACTCAAAGCTATCCATTTTGCATTTCATAATGCATTCTATCTCTCCTTTAGTAAAGAATTCTTCCCTTCTCCATAGATCTGATAAATACACTATTCCTTGCTTCTCCAGTTTATTCATGGTATCAATCTTTATACCTAAATCATGTACCCATTTGGACTTTATTCTTGTGTACGGTGTCAGGTATGGGTCTATGCCTAATTTCCCCCACACTGTTATCCAGTTTTCCCAGCAATTTCTGTCAAACAATGAGTTCTTATCCCAGAAGCTGGGGTCCTTGGGTTTATCAAACAGAAGGTTGCTATATTCCTTGCCTACTGCTTCTTGAGTGCCAAGTCTATTCCACTTGTCTACCTCTCTGTTTCTTAGCCAATACCAAGTGGTTTTGATAATTGCTGCTTTATAGTACAGTTTGAGGTCTGGTAGCGCTAGGCCACCTTCCCAAGCATTTCTTTTCATTAGTCCCTTTGATATTCTGGACCTTTTGTTTTTCCAAATGAATTTTGATATTATTTTATCCAGCTCTAGAAAGTAATTGTCTGATAGTTTAATTGGTATGGCACTAAATAAGTATATTAATTTGGGTAGAATTGTCATTTTTATTATATTAGCACGGCCTACCCATGAGCAACTAATGTTTTTCCACTTACTTAAATCTGACTTTATTTGTGCAAAAAGTGTCTTGTAATTGTGTTCATATAGTCCCTGGGTTTGTTTTGGCAGGTAGACTCCTAAGTATTTTATACTGTCTACCCTAACTTTAAATGGGATTTCTCTTTCTATCTCTTGCTGTTGAACTTTGTTGCTAATATATAGGAATGCAGAGGATTTGTGTGGGTTTATTTTGTACCCTGCAACTTTGCCAAAGTTGTTTATTAATTCAAGTAATTTTTTACTTGAATCTCTGGGATTCTCTAGGTAAATCATCATATCATCTGCAAAGAGTGATAACTTAGTTTCTTCTTTGGCTATTCTAATTCCTTGAATATCTTTATCTTGTCTAATTGCTACAGCTAACATTTCTAGTACCATATTGAATAATAGTGGTGATAATGGACAACCTTGTTTCACCCCTGATCTTATTGGGAATGCATCTAGCTTATCCCCATTGCATATAATGCTTGCTGAAGGTTTTAGATAGATACTGCTTATTATTTTATGGAAAGTTCCCTTTATTCCTACATTCTCCAATGTTTTTAGTAGGAATGGATGTTGTATTTTGTCAAAAGCTTTTTCTGCATCTATTGAGATAATCATGTGGTTTTTGTTAGCTTTGTTGTTGATGTGATCGATAATGCTAATAGTTTTCCTAATATTGAACCAGCCCTGTAGTCCTGGTATGAATCCTACCTGATCATAATGTATTAATCTCGTGATAAGATGCTGTATTCGTTTTGCTAGAATCTTATTTAAAATTTTTGCATCTATATTCATTAGGGAAATTGGTCTATAATTTTCTTTCTCTGTTTTGTCTCTTCCTGATTTGGGTATCAAAACCATATTTGTATCATAGAAAGAATTTGGGAGGACTCCTTCTTCCCCAATTTTCAAGAATAGTGTATGTAGTATTGGAATTAACTGTTCTTTAAATGTTTGATAGAATTCACTTGTGAATCCATCTGGCCCTGGGGATTTTTTCCTAGGGAGTTCATTGATGGCTTGTTCAATTTCTTTTTCTGAGATGGGGTTGTTTAAGTATTCAACTTCCTCTTCTGTTAATCTGGGCAATTTGTATTTTTTAAAATATGCATCCATCTCGTTTAGATTGTCGAATTTGTGGGCATAAAGTTGGGCAAAGTAGTTTCTAATTATTGTTTTAATTTCCTCCTCATTGGAGGTGAGTTCACCCCTTTCATTTTTAATGTTAGTAATTTGGTTTTCTTCTTTCTTTTTTTTGATCAGATTAACCAAAGGTTTATCAATTTTATTAGTTTTTTCATAAAACCAACTATTGGTTTTATTCATTAATTCAAGAGTTTTCTTTATTTCAATTTTATTAATCTCTCCTTTGGTTTTCAGTATTTCTAATTTGGTATTTACTTGGGGATTTTCAATTTGTTCTTTTTCTAGCTTTTTCAACTGCAAGCCTAAGTCATTGATCTCCTCTTTCTCTATTTTATTTATGTAAGCATTCAGAGATATAAAACTTCCCCTAATAACTGCTTTTGCAGTGTCCCATAAGTTTTGGTACGTTGTCTCACTATTGTCATTCTCTTGAATGAAGTTGTTGATTGTTTCTATGATTTCTTCTTTAACCCAATCCTTCTTTAGAATTAGATTATTTAGTTTCCAATTGATTTTTGGTTTCTCTTTCCATGGCCTTTTATTACATGTAATTTTTAATGCATTATGATCTGAAAAGGATGCATTGATTATCTCTACCTTTCTGCACTGGATTGTGAGATTTTTATGTCCTAGTACATGGTCAATTTTTGTAAATGTTCCATGTACCGCTGAGAAAAAGGTATATTCCTTTCTATTCCCATTTAATTTTCTCCAAAGATCTATCATATCTACCTTATCCAGAGTTTTATTTACCTCCTTAACCTCTTTCTTGTTTATTTTGAGGTTGGATTTATCTAGTTCAGAGAGGGGGAGGTTGAGGTCCCCCACTAGTATAGTTTTGCTATCAATTTCTTCCTTCAACTCCCCCAACCTCTCCTCTAAGAATCTGGATGCTATACCACTTGGAGCATACATGTTTAGTAATGATATTGCTTCATTGTCTATGGTGCCTTTTAGTAGGATATAGTTTCCATCCTTATCCCTTTTGATTAGATCTATTTCTGCTTTTGCTTTGTCTGAGATTAGGATTGCTACTCCTGCCTTTCTTACATGAGCTGAAGCACAATATATTCTGCTCCATCCTTTGACCTTTATCCTATGTGTATCCCCCCGTTTCAAATGTGTTTCTTGTAAGCAACATATTGTTGGATTATGGCTTTTAATCCATTCTGCTATCCGTCTCCGTTTTATGGGAGAGTTCATCCCATTCACATTCACAGTTATGATTACAATCTGTGTATTTCCCTCCACCCTCTTTCCCACCATTTATGCTTTTAACTCTCCCGTCTCCCTTCCCCTCCTCAATAGTATTCACTTTTCTCCCCCTCCTCCTGCAGCCTTCCCCTCCTTCTTTTAGACCCCCTCCCTTTTAGTCCCCTTTACTCTTATTGCTTCTTTCCTCCCTTTTATCCACCCTCCCCTTTCTTCCCCCTTCCCCTCCTACTACCTATAGAGCTAGTTAGGATTATCTGCTTAAGGTTATTGTTCCCTCCTTTGAACAAATCAGATGAGAGTACCTCTCAAACAATGCTCATCTCCCTCCCCTCCTTCCCTCTACTATAGTTTTGTACTTCTTCCTGTGATATAATTTCCCATTTTCTGCTTCCCCCTTTACACACCTCCTATTACATTCCCTTCTCATACTTAAATCATATTTTTGCCATGACATCATTTACTTTATGCCTGTTCCCTCTACATATATCCCTTTTATCATAATAGCTGCACAGTTCTCAAGATTAACAGGTATTATCTTCCCTTACAGGGAGGTGAACAGATTGCCCTAATTGAGTTGCAAGTTTTTGTTTTTGTTTTTTCCCCTCTGTTTACCTTTTTATGATTCTCTGGAGACCTGCATTTGAAGATCAAATTGTCTATTGAGTTCTGGTGTTTTGGTCAGGAAGTTCTGGAAATCCCTTATTTCGTTGAATGACTTTCTCCTTGCCTGAAATGTTATGCTGAACTTTGCTGGGTAGTTGATCCTCGGTTGGAGTCCCAACTCCTTTGCCTTACGGAATATTGGGTTCCAATTCTTTCGATCTTTTAATGTAGAAGCTGCAAGGTCCTGTGTGATCCTGACTGTGTGACCTTGATATTTAAATTGTTTCTTTCTGGCTGCTTGTAGTATTTTCTCCTTCACTTGATAGCTCTGGAATTTGGCAACTATATTTCTTGGGGTTTTGAGTTTGGGATCCCTTTCCGGTGGGGAACGGTGGATTCTTTCGATGACTATTTTGCCCTCTGAGTCTAGTACTTCTGGGCAGTTTTCCTTGATGATTTCCTGGAAGATATTGTCCAGACTCTTTTCTTCATCATGGGTTTCTGGCAGGCCAATAATTCTTAGATTTTCTCTCCTGGATCTATTTGCCAGGTCAGTTGTTTTTCCAATTAAATATTTTATATTTTCTTCTATCTTTTCATTCTTTAGATTTTGTTTGACTGATTCTTGTTGCCTCATTGAGTCATTAGTTTCTACTTGCCCAATTCTAATCTTGATCATATTGTTTTCTTCAGTTAGCTTTCGCATCTCCTTTTCCATCTGGCCAATTTTTCCCTTTAAGGAGCCCTTTTCTCCATTTAATTTTTGTACTTCTTTTTCCATTCGACCAATTTTCCCAGTTAGGTTTTGGGTTTCCTTTTCCATCTGATCAATTTTCCCTATTAGGTTTTGAGTTTCCTTTTCCATTTGATTAACTCTTCCTTTTAGGGAATTATTCTCTCCAGTTAATTTTTGAACTTCCTTTTCCATTTCTTCAATTTTCTTTTTCAGATTGATGTTCTCATCAGTGAATTCTTTTTTTATGGTTTTAAAATCATTGGCCAGTTTTTCTTTTATATCCTTCTTCAGACGTTCCAGGTAATCTAGTTGTGCTTGCGAGAAATTCATAGTCCCATCTGAGGTTTCAGATGGAAGTACAGTCTCAGCTCTGACCTCTTTGGTGTTTGTGTTTTGGTCCTTATCCCCATAGAAAGATTCTATGGTTTTTTCACTTTTCGTCTGCTTTTTCCGATTCATGATGTTGGCTGAGTGTTGTAGCTTTTGGTTCTTTCAGTCAGAAGATACAGATCTTTTAAGTTGAGTTGATGTTTGTCTAGGCTAAAAGCAGGCTTTTTTGTTGTTGTTGTTGTTGTTGTTGTTGTTGTTTCCCAGATCAACCCTGGGTTTAGCTTGATAGGTGTGTGGGAGGTGTGGTCTGGTCTCAGGATATCTCCTCAGCTGGCCTGAGGCAAAGGCAAGGTCCGGGGGATGGTGATCCCAGCTTCCCTATTGTCTTCCCTTTTCCCCTGGAGTGCTGGGGCACGCCTAGAGGCTAATGCGTGTTCCCGCCCCTCCTGGGGCTCCTCTCCCGGGCTGAGGCTTGCTTGGGTCTCAGTGCGAATTTTTCTCTGCCCTGGGTCATCTGTCCCTCCAGATCGCCTCCACCACGGTAGGAAGAATCCCCCTTTGCCACCTCTCCAGCCTCTGGTGTTATGAGACCACCCGCCCCCTTCTGCTGCTCCCACTGATCCAGGATCAATCTGGGGAAGAATTTTATGGTTCCCTCGTGGTCATCGGGGGGGAGGGGGGGGGAGGGGAGAGCACTTACTGATCACTCCGGCATCCCAGCTCCTGGATGTTCAAGTAGTGACCCACTGAAGTCCCGTCTTCAGGCTGAAGATTTCAAAGGCTATTGCGCTGATATCGTTGGCTCGGCCTGGCTTATCTCCTGCTTCGCTGGTCTCGCCCGCCACTCTCGGGCCCCTCGGGTCGCCTCCGCCCTGCCGCGCCGACCGCGCTGCGCTGTGCGCCGGGGTCTCACCCCTGCGGAACAGATCCCTCCCGTGGACCTTCCAGTCCAGCCTGGGCTCCGAATCCGTCAAAGTCTGTCTCCCACTGGATTCTACACCTCCAAAGTCTGGTCAGACTCTCCCCCCAGATGTATCCAGAGGAGTTTTTCCAGGAGCTTAGGTGAGTCGTTGCTTTCACTCCGCCATCTTGGCTCCGCCCCCCACTTTCAAGTATTCTTGTTGAAAAGACCAGAGATGAACAGAAAATTTGTCTTTCAGACACAAGAATCAAGAAAATCATGAAAAGATAAACGGGAGAGAAAGATCATAAGGGACTTACTGAAGTTGAACTATTTATGTTCCTAAATGGAAAGATAGTATTTGTAACCTTTGAATGTTTTCTCAGTGTTAGGGTAGTTGGAGTGATTATATATTGCATTATCCTCAATCTAATCCCATATACATATCTATCTGTCTGTCTGTCTGTCTGTCTGTCTATCTATCTATCTATCTATCTATCTATCTATCTATCTATCTATCTGTCTGTCTATCTATCTATCTATGTATCTATCTGTAGACAGAGGACACAGGATGAATTGAATATAAAGAGATGATATTTTATAAAATAAAATCAAGGGGGTGAGAAAAGAATATATTGGGAGAAGTAGAAAGGGAAAAATAGAATGGGGCAAATTATCTCTCATATAAAAGAGGCAAGAAAAAGCTTTTTCAGTGGAGGGGAAGAGCAGGGAGATGAGAGGGAAAGAGTGAACCTTACTCTCATCTGATTTGGCTTATGGAGGGAATAATATGAAAGCTCAAATTGGTATGAAAATCTGTCTTACACTATGGGAAAGTAGGGGGGAGGGACTGAGTGGGAGTTGGAGGGATTATAGAAGGGAGCGGAGGAGGGGGTAATTAGAAGTAAACACTTTTGAGGAGGGACAGGGTCATAAGAGAGAATAGAATAAATGGGGGGGGCAGAATAGGATGGAGAGAAATATAGTTAGTCTTTCACAAAGTGACTGACTGTTATGGAAGTGTTTTACATGACCACATATGTATAACCTGTTTTGAATTGCTTGCCTTCTGAATTGGGGTGAATGGAAATGGAGAAAGGGAGAGAAGTTGGAACTCAAAGTTTTAAAATAAATGTTAAAAATTGTTTTTACATGCAAATGGGAAATAAGACAGACAAGCAATGGGGTATACAAATCTATCTTGCCCTACAAGAAAACAGAGGGGATGGGGATAAGAGAAGGATGTGGTGTGACAGAAGGGAGGGCAGACTGGGGGAAGGGTTAACTGGAATTCGTGCTGTCCTGGGGTGTGAAGGGGAGAGATGGGAAGAAAATTTGTAGACATGAATGTTGAAAACTTAAAATAAATAAATAAATTTTCAAAAAACGATAGTGAAGGGAAGAAATTTTAATCAAAACAGAGGTGGTGACCTAGAAAAAAAATACTCCAGGATGAAGGGATTGTAAATCATAATGAGGACAAAGAATAGGGTTAGGGCTAATAAGGCAGGGGGAAAGGTAGCATGATAAACGATGATCATTAGAAAAAAAAATTTGGAGTCTATTTACATGGAAAGAGGACACTTGCGAGTGATGGTAAGATCAAGGATATGACCATTTTTGTGTAGGTGAGATGGAGGAGTAGGTCATGGGGATTGATAAGATTGAAGAACTGGAAAGTTAGAGCATTTGTGGCAGTATTAATGTGTATGAATTAATGTTGAAGCTCCCTGATATGAGAGCAGGAGATGGGATGGAGAATAAGACTGTGAGCCAGGCACTGAAGTTTTGGAGGAAAGAACGTTGCATAACTGTACATAACAGTTATCAGAATCTTGATTGAGTGATAATTTTAGATTGGTGGAACAAATCTCAAAGGAGAAAACTTTATTGAGTGATGATGGTAGAAGGAGAATTTGGAAATGGCAATGGGAAGTAAGGAATATTCTAATTCCCATGCTATGACCAATGAGTCTGGTGGTATGAGTGAAAATGCAACTAGCAGTAGAAAGGATGATTAGGAGCTATGGGTCAACAGGACGTAGACTTTCCAGTTAAAAGATTCCATGATTCTAAGGGCCATGTACTGAGTCACAAGCAGAGGCAACAAGAAATTCTATTGAGTAAGACCATGCTTGTCCTTTTTGATATAGACCTCAAGGGATAAGATACTTACCATACTATCTTGGTTTTCCTCAGTCGCCCATTACAGATACCACTCATTAATGTAAATGCATGGAAATGTCTCTAGTGCTACCTTCTGTGTGAAATACTTTGTCTTAATTTCCCTCCTTGAGCTTTATATTTTTCTGTCTACATCTTCATGATTTTAGAGTAATGTATTTAGAATCAGATACCCAGTTTATCTGGACGATAGCATGTGAAGGCAGATAGAGCCGTATGTCCTTGTTCATGCCATTGAAACTCTCTGGGTTTCCTCTTTTTTCAAATGACAAGGTTGAACTAGATGATTTTAAGGTCCTTTTCAATTTTAGATCTGTATTTTTATGATTCTTTCCCCACTTTGTGTCTTCTAGATGAACTTTCCCCTCATTTCTCCCAACTAGTACTGCCCTCTATTTCTAATAACCTTATATTTAACTACATAGTACTTATTTTGTTGCATATATATACATATATGTGTATGCATATGTATATGTCATATACATATATACTTATACATGTACATGTACTTTCACCTAATAGACTATAAATTACAAGACATAAAATTATTTCATTTCATCCTCATAGAATATAAACTCCATTACAGAAATAGGAATGATGGATTTTTTGTCTTGTATCCTTAGTCCCCATAGCCCATAGTAGGTGATCAATAAAATATTTATTCATTGGAATAAACGGAAGAAACAAGTGCTTTAAGCTGGCTTTTTGGGGTATCTTTCCCTACCTCGAAAGATTTGGTTGCCCTTCTCTAGACTTAATCATGCTCCACAATAACTTTCTTAAGACGTAGCAACTAGAACTACATATACAATCTTCCAGGTGTGGAAACTTCTAGAGAAGGTTAATGTTTTGTGGCTCAATTGCCATATCTTTCTGAATAATTCTCATATTTTGTTCCTGTTTTTAGTGACAGCAGCACATTTTGCCAATGATGCCTAAGAAAGGAGATAGCTTAAATTCTATCACATTCATGAATTCCAGCTTGTTCAGCCATTCCTCAATTAATGCACATTCCCTTAGTTTTCAGGTTTTTTTGCCACCACAGAAAGAACTTCTATAAATATTTTTGCCCAAAAATGTCCTTTTTCTCTTTCTTTGTTCTCTTTCTGGTGTAGGTCAAGCAGTGGTATAGCTGGGTCAAAGGGGACACACTGTTTACTAATGTTTTGTGTGTAATTCCAAATTGCAAGTGCTTGTATTCTTTCATAGGTCCACTAACGGTGCATCAATGTGCTTGCTTTTTCACAACCCCTCCAACATTTATCATTTTCATTTTTTATCATTTTGGTCAGTCTAATATGTATAAGGTAGATTCTCAGAATTGTTAAAATTTGCATTTCCCTAATTCGAAGTGATTGGGAGCATTTTGACAGTTAGGTTCCTTTCCTGGGTTGTAATTGAAATTCATTTGTTTATCCTATAAGTATAATTTGGATTTATTTTTCCCTATATAGGCTATCTTGTAATTACTGACATTTAAATTCATCTGACACTTTTCTGTAGGCTCAGAGTCTCATGAGATCATCATGCTAATTTTGCCCATTGGCTTGATATTCAAGCAACCTGTAATGAATGAACGAATGAAAAGCATCTGTTAAGTGTTTACTATGTGCCAAACATGGCATTACTGTGTTAGGCATACAAATACAAAAATCAAAATTTTCTCTGACATCAAAGACCTTCAACCAAGAATGAACTAAGGGATCACAGTAGCCAAGGAGTAGCCAAGAAAGAATATTTTGGTTTGAGAAGTTACTGAGAATTGCGATTGAAGCCATTGAAGAGTTCATTAAAGTGCCTTTTCCAAAAGCAATGATAGTATAGGTTTGATGGCTATTCTCAGAACAAGAGGTGGAAGAAATAGCAAGGAAATTGCTAGGGTGGGAAGGATGTCTAAGAAGTATGTCCCAAGGTCTTTGGTGTTGACTGACACACCAGCGAGGAGAGCACAATGCTGGCTATTCTAAGGACAGTGGTAAGAGCTTGATGTTATCTGCAGACTTTGGAGATTAAACTCTGTGTTCCCTCCTTTAGCTCACTTGAAGGAGCTGATATTTATGTACCATTTTAGGATTAGGAAAGAATTTTATATGTGTTATCTCACTTAGCTTTCTGCTGTTCAGTTGTTTCATCATGACTGACTCTGTGACCCTATTAGGGGTTTTCTTGGGAAAGATATTTGAATGGTTTTTACTATTTTCTTCTCCAACACATTTTAAAGGTAAGGAAACTGAGGCAAACAGGGTTAAGTGAACCACCCAGGGTTATAGTGCTAGTAAGTATCTGAGGCCAGATTTGAACTTAGGAAGAGGAGTCTTTCTGACTCCAAGCCCCATGCTCTAGCCTTTTTGCCACTTATTTGCCCTCTTTAACCTTATTAAAATGGTAAATTCCATCTATTACCTTTTCATTTGAATCACTGGTGATCTCCACTATTTGTGAATTCATTCCAAGGAAATGTGTATTTACGCTACTCTTTCTTTTTTATTTACAGTAACCCAAATGTTCTAATACATTGTTAATTTATCTTTTAAAACTAATAATACTTGACAAAGAGCTCTGCTAAAAGTTTTTCTGTTGAAGGATTGAAAGACTGGGTATGGTGTCTCAAGGACTAATCCCTGCTACTGGGGAGCCTGAGGCTGCTGGGTTACTTGAATTTAGGAGTTCTGAGCTACAGTAGGGCTAAAGCCAATGTGGCGTACTGTCTAAGTCAGGCACCAAGATAATGAACTCCTAGGAGCAGGGAATCACCAACCTGCCTTAGGAGGGTGGAACCAGCTCAGATCAAAAAGTGAGCCAGTCAAATCTTCCTTGCCTTTTAGTAGTGGGGTTGGGCTTATGGGTAGCCATCGCTCTGATGAGATAGGAACACTCAGTCTCAAAACAGAAATAATAAAATAACAAAATAAAGATTTGGAAAAAAATCTTGTTGTGGATTTATGAGAGAACAGATTTAAGAATCTACACAGACTAGGCTCAGTCTAGCTCGAATAATAAATGATTTACCATGTTGAAAACATAATAGATTAATCAGGAATCGTTTCCTCCTATAGAAGCCATGTTTTTTTCCTTAAGTTAGATATCAGTGAACCTACTCCTTATTACAGTGTCTGACATGGAAGTGAGATTCACCAATCAAAACTCCAAGAATCTCCTTTGGAATATTTGTTACAGCAAGATTATTACTGATAGAATCCACCAGTACTCCAGTATGCATTGGTCTGTTACGCTGTCAGAATGTGCATTTTGTTACCCCATCACAATTTTAACTGCATTCCTTCAGAACTTTTAGGTGGGTAATATCCATTCTTAGTGATTTATCTATATTTAGTTTGTTAATTAGGTTTAGAATGTCCTGTGTATTGACCACACCTTGATATTATACATAATATATATGTATGTACATATACATATATATACACACATATACATACATACCCATGTGTATGTCTGTATGTATGTGTGTGTATTATTACCTGTCCATTTCAAAAAGCAATTTGGGAATGGGAATTTCCCTAACACTCTTTGAAGCAACAATAACTCCAATCAATGTCTATAATATTCTTTTGGTCCCTAAGCATACATTCTGCTTTGTGATTGTCAAGCATTTCCAGGGATTCTCTGTCTTCCTAAATTTGATTCACCTTAATAAATAAACAAACAAAAAAACCTTGTTACTGGATTTGGAGTCATAGAAAGAAAAATCATAAAATTTCAATGATGAAAAGTACCTTGGTAGTCATTTATTTAAACCCATGCCTCCTAAAAAAGAATCCCTACTAAAATACATCCACCAAATGGTCATTAAATATTTACTTGAAGACCTATAGTGAAGGGGAGCCCATCAGCTACTGAGACAGCCCATTCCACTTTGGAATGATATTATTTATTAAGAAACTTTCCTGTATATCGACCTAAATTGGTTCAGTACCTTCTGTACATTACTCCTAGTTTTTCCCTCTGGGGGGAAACAAATCTAATCACTTTCACATGACAATATACCTATAAAGTAATTAAGAACAGCTATTATATCATCTTTGAGTCTTTTCTTCACTTGAAACACCCACAATTCCTTCCACTGATATATCATGATTTCAAAGTTATGTGACATTCTTCCTTTGTATACTCTCCATCCTACTGATGTATTTCCTAAAATTTGATACTCAGAACTAAATACAATAATCTATATGTGGTCTGACCAGAAAAAATCCAGTAGGAGTATAACCTGATTTTTGACAGCTATATCTCTTCTAGTATCATAGCTCTGAAATACTTTTTTGGATCCACCTTACTATACTTTTTGTTTGTACGTGATCACATATGATACTTTTTTTTGCACTTCCTCATTCAAAATCTCTTTCTATATTTTAAAAGCAGTTAATACTTCTTTTGCTTTGCCCAATAGTTATATATTTTGTCATTATCATATTTTATAAGTATCTAATTTTTTAATACTCATAGACATCAGGGACAATATATATCTAAATGTTTTTGCATGGAGTCAACAACTGTCTCATCTTCAAAGAGGGCATTTTACAGATATTCCTTGATATAGAAGATACAAGTTGTATTTTCTTTGGAACAGTTGAATATGTTCTGGGAAGAAATGTGACCTCTCTGCAACATTAGGCACTTATGACCATCATCTCCTTTCAGACAGTTCTTTCTTCCCTTGGTTTTTGTGACATTGCTCTCTTCTGGATCATGTCCCTTAGTGGTCCTTTGTTAGATCATCATTTGCATCCAAACTTCTCACTTTTGTTATATCCTAAAACTCTGTCATAAGCTTCTCTCCCTTGGTCAATCAACTTTTCTTTTTGGTGGTCTCATCAGCTCAGATGGTACCAATTATCATCGCAATACTGATGAATCCCAGTTCAACATATATGACTCTAGTCTTCCATCACCAATTGCCACTGGCTATTTTTTGGCTAGATATCTCTTAGCATCTCAAACTTAGAATGTATAAAGCAAAACTACTCTTTCTTACTAAATTCCTCTTCCTCACTTTGAAATTTTCATGGAAGGAATCGGTATACTTCCAGTCATCTAAGTTTAAAATCTCAGAGTTATTCTTAACCCTTCATATGCAATCAGTTTTGAAGGCCCACCAATTTTACTTCCAGTTCATGTCTTTTGTCTGTCTTCTTCATTCCATTGATATGGCCATGATCCTTCTTCAGGTCATAATCACTTCTCATCTTTACATTTCAATAACTTTCTAATTAATTCCACTGCCTCAAGTGTCTTCCCGCTACATCTGTCCATACTGTTGTTGAGGTGGCATTTCTAAAACAAAATTCTGAATATGTTGCTCCCCTTCTCACTGGTTCTCTATTGCCTTTATGACAAAATACAGATTTCTGTTTGGCATTTAAACCCTTCACAATCTGGTTTTAGGCTTCTTTCCAGGCTTCTTATTGCATGTAACATACTCCATGTCCCAGCTAAACAGAATCATTTGCTGTTCTCTGTACATGGCATTGAACATACCACCCCCATGCCTTTAAACAGGCTTTCCTCCCTTTCCTCCTGAAAACTGTAAGGTACTTTCTTCTCACCTCCATCCATCTTTTAAAGTCCTTATTTTTTTAAGGCTCCACTGAATTGCTACTTCCTTCATGAGCCTTTCCCCTATTCCCCTCAATACTGGTGATTTCCCCCATATCACTTTATAGATTTATTTTGAATCCACTTTTTCTTTACACATATGTGAATTCCCAATAAAATATAAACTCTTTGGGGACAGGGTCATTCCTTTTTTTTTGTCTGTTTATCCCACTATCTAGCACAGTGCTTGGCATATAGAAGGCACTTAATAAATGATTGTTTCTTATTGACCTATGGCTATCAGTCTACTTGGCTACTGGTTTCATCTTTCCACCCTATTTTTCTATGAGCAAAGTGAAATGTTAATGAGTAATGCAATAAAATTAAGAAGGTTTACCATACTACCATACCAAATTTCCTTGAAGCATTCTTACCAGTATCCTTACTTATTCTTATAATTTTTTGTCAAAGTAGAAATCTATTGTGTTTGCCTATCAGCAGAGGTTCACTTCTCTGATTTTCCCACTTTGATGTGTCTTTTCCTGAATATTCCTCTTGTCTCCTTCCTATAGATCTCAATTTCCATGTTTTTCTTAATATGCTGACATCTCAAAATGTTAGCCCTTTAAATTATTTAGAAGTCCTGTTTTATATTACTTTAGGGTTTGGAAAGAAAAAGTGTTTTGGAATTATTTGAAAATAATTTTTTTAAAAAGGAACATTTTTCAGCTATGAAATTATGCAGACCTTTCAACTTTATGGAAAATAAGGTAGCTTAATTCATTTCAACAAGTATGAATGAAGTGCTTACTATGAAGTTATTTTGTTTGTACATTGTATGTATACACATATACACTCACAAACATATACACATGCATGTGTGTCTATTTTCTTTCTGTCTGTCTATCTATCTATCTATCTATCTATCTATCTATCTATCTATCTATCTATCTGTATTTCCTTTGATGGAATGTAAGCTCTCTGAAGGCAGGGACTGTTTCATTTTTGTCATTATATTCCTAATATCTAGCACAGTGTCTGATATTTAGTAGGCACCTAATACATACTTATTGATCAATTGGCACAACAGTTAAAGGTTTTGCAAAGCCCTTTGTATACAGTATTCTTTTGAACCTTACATCATCTTTTTTAAAGGAGTTGTTATCATTATCCCTATTTTACATATGAAAATATTGAAGCAGATACTGGGTGACTTTCCCAAAATCACACTGCTAGTAGGTGTATGAAAGCAAGAATCAGACCCAAGTCTTCATAGCTCCAATTCTAGCTTTCTAAATACCATTCAATGCTGCCTCTCTATGTCAGTGAAATTTCATTACCTAAGATTACCCTCAATGTTGCATGTTCATTACTTTTAGTATTTTGTTGTTGTTGTTCAGTTGTGTCTTTCTCTTTATGTCTCAGTTTGGGGTTTTCTTGGCAAAGACATTGGAGTAGTTTGTCATTTTTTCCCAGTTCATTTTATAGATGAGGAAACTGAGGCAAACAGGGTTAAGCCCAGAGTCACACAGCTAGCATCTGAGCCTAAATTTGAACTCATGAAGAAGAGTATTCCTGATTCCAAACCCAGTGCTAGGAACCACCTAGCTGCCCATTTTTAATTAGAAAGTTTTATGCAATTACAGATAGGCACATCATTATCACTAGCACACAGGACTCCCTCAGTAAAATATCTACTTATTTTTTTTTAAAATCTGGATCTTCTTTATCCTGAAGATTAATGAATAATTCAGATTTAAAAAAATAACCTTAATGAAAATGGCAAAACTATTGGATAGTTGAAAAGGAGCTGGATTGAAGTAAAGATTTTAGTCCAACTTTTTGCTTTGCTACTTACCAGCTTTGTGACATTTGACATAAATAATATTTAGCTGAACTTGGCCTTAGTTTCCTCATCTGTAAAATAATATTTGGTATGATTAAAAGATGACACACTTAGTACTTTAAAGTTTGCAAAGTGCTTTAAATATATTACCTCATTTGATTCTCACAGCTTTGGCATTAATGGTTGTATTAGCTTCCTCACAAAACTGTTGTGAGATTTGAGTGAGACCAGTGCTCATAAAGCTTTTTATAATTGAGCCCTATACTATAATTGAGCCCTATGAGAGGACTCATTGGAAAAGACCCTGATGTGGGGAAAGATTGAAGGCAAAAGGAAAAGGGGACAACAGAACATGAGATGGATAGAGAGTGTTATGGAAACAATGAATATGGACTTAGACTTCAAGAGATAGTGAAGGAGAGTGGATCCTGGAGTGCTGTGGACAATGGGGTCTTGAAGAATCAGACATGACTGAACAACAAATTAAAAAAAAGAAGAGGGTCAATTAATCAAAAAGCACTGAACATTACATTTACGCTTATGAAATGCAGGGTCATTGCAAGGGTATTATAATAAGTATTTGCCTCTGTTTTCACATACAGAACTATCTGATCTGTTTCTGGCAGAACCGCACCTTGGTCTGAGAGATCATGCTGGGAGGTTGCATCTGACTCTATAGAATAATGACTTGCTAAGGTCCAACAAAGTATCACTGGCTAGAACTTGATTTTTATTTGACTCCATATGAATTTTAACAATGGATATTAATTGAAAGCAGCTTTAAATTGGTGGAAGTGAGGACTTACAGGGCTGGATTTTGTGAAGGGATGATAGGATCTTAAATCTGTCTCTGTGAATATGATTTGCACATATAATATTTGTACACAGATAATCAAAGTGACTATGTGATTCTAAGGTACCAAGGTTATTTAGTCTTCTCAACATCGATATCTTTCCTTTTCTCCTTTTGTCCTCTCTCCCCTCCAAGGAGGGTGGCTGGCTTTTTGCTCCTCCCTCTACAGTTAAACATATGGAATCTTTTACAAAAAAAGACCACTAACTCCCCAGATCTTAGCTCTTGGTGATCCAAAGTGGGTACTGGTGATTTTAACCTAATAAGTGGAGATCCCTGTCTACCAAGGGAGTACCCCTTTCGTTTGGGACTAAAAGAGAAGAACCATCCTAATGCCCAGGACGGAATTGTGCTGTCCCAGCAGAGACAAAAAATGACCTCTTCGCCCTTTCCGTGCTCGCCTCCCCCACTTACAGCAGCTACTGTGTTTACGTTTTAAGACAGCGCCAAAACCCTTAAACTTTCTCTCGGAGGTGAAAGATCTCGTATCCAGGTCTATCCGTATCACTCAGTGGCACTGAGCCACTGGCTGCTGTAGTAGGGCGATTGAGATTTGAGAGGAAGCAGTAAAACTTTGCCCCTGCTCTGGACTGCAAGCTCCTCTAAGCGTCTGAACTTCAGGACTGCTCGAAACGTTCCAAAGGGTGCCCTTGTCCCAGGGCACAGCCATTGAGCAGGATCCCAGATTCTTCATCGTAGTTCCTCACCACCCTGTCCTTGACTCAAGGTATGCATGTTATGTACTATGTCTGTCTATCTGTCTCTGAACTGCTGCCCCTGCCGCCTAGGCTCTCCCTGTCTGAGTGAGCGCTGGATTATTCCAGTCTCTGAGCATGGCAGATTTCCACTGGATGACATCATGGGAGCAGAGTGAGTGCCGGCACTGAGAGGGGGGACGCGGAGAGAGGAGGGGGCAGGGGGAGGGGAATGGGGTTGGGGGTGGGGGAGCAGAGGCAGAGCGCGGCTGCCTGCCACCCGGCAGCACATCCGCGAGCTCTTGGAGGAGCGCTCTCTTCTTCAGCAGCTGACAAAAGGATGGGAGGATGCCAGAGCCCGGGGATACGAGCACCGCGCAGAACTGCGGGCGTCTGAGTGACTTCACCCTCCGCTGGTGAGTGACTATGAAGGGGATTGATGCTAGGAGCCGGACCAGTGCCCGCGCACCTACGTTGGCTCCCTGTCCTGTTGACAGGGGCATCCTCGTGTCTCCGCGCTCCCTCTCGGGAGCTGTCAGCGACCCAGGATGCCAGCAGTCTAGCCCTTCGCCCAGTTGTTCCATGGGCGGGCAGGAGGTTCCACCTGCGCTGTACGGTGTGCGCTGGCTCTTGGGTGGCTGTGGTCTCTGTCCAGGATCTGAGGTTCAGAGGATGGATGTTTACTGAGTCAAGAGCCTGAGGGGAGGAGAGTTAAAGCTCATTTCTTCCCTCTCTTTCTGAGCGCTGTTTGTAGTGGGTCCCTCCAGGCGCCGCGCTCTGTTTACAGGACCGTAGTACTAGTCACACAGATCCACACCCCTCCCAAGGTGGCGAAGAGACCACAACCTTCGCCTCACCCTGACGTCCATAGTCCTGGGTGCAGGTACCGCGAGGGTAAAAGGGACTGGTTATTAGAGGAAGGTTTGTCCCAAAAGTCATTCAGGAACCAAGGCGGGTTTTCAGTTGAGGCACTGACACTCCCCCCCATCCCCCACATTCAACCTTTATTTTAGGACAGCCCCCCCCCTCCCTTTTCCCTTTGCAAGTGCCTATAGTTTACAGCGTCTAGCTGGGGGAAACCGAGACCACTAAGGCTCTCAGAGCTGGGGCTGGCTGTAGCTCCGACGCCCATGGGTTAATGTCGCAGTGACAAAGGGTCCTGGGCAAGTCCAATTCACTCACGGGGCTCAAGGGGCCAGTAGAGGTAGAGAAAAAGAGATGTTCAAGTTCTACCCCCAAGTGGTGAGACTGAGAGAACTTCGCAAGAGCCATTGGTTGGCTTCCTCCCATTCTTGTTCTTAATAGAGAGGTCTTAGGGATTTGTCGGGGCAGGTGCCACTGTCAAAGGCATGCTTTGAACCCAGAAAAAAGCATTTTTTCTTTGTAACTTGTATGCTGTTTTGGGAATGCCAGGGAGAGCAGCGGGCTTTCTCTGCCTGCAAGTGTATTCTCCTAATGTTATGGCTCTGGTGGGCATGAGGGGTGGGGAATGGACAGGTGTGGTCTGAAATTGTTCTTTCAAGGGTGTGTAATAAATACGATTGATATATACCTTTGGAGTTGTGGTTAACTGAAGCGTGAGGACCCCTGTCCTCTCTCTCCCAAGTTCCTTATCATTAGTGTTTAGCTTTCTAGGTGAGATGCTGAGATTTAGATGAGAAGAAGGAGGGGCTACCTGTTTGACACCGAGCAATTCATCTCTATCTAAATTCTTTCCCCAAAAGTAAGGTATTGTGAAAAGCCTGGAGTACAGGGAAAGACGTTTCTGTTTGAACGTTAGAATCATAGGATATTTAGATACATTTGTTCAAGCCTTTCATTCAATGTAATTTTGAACACATTTGAAGCTGCTTTAAGGACCACTCTCAAATGCCTCTGAGTTTACTATGATGAATTGCATTTGAATACCAAGGACCTTCTTTTTAATAGAAGTGCATTATTCCAGAATCCAAAATGAAATGGATAATAATGGAAGAAAGTCTGGAGCATAAGATAACACCAGTAGCTCTTTATGATTAAAACAAACACTTCTTTTTCTTCTTCTCAATGAGTTTTTTTTTTTTTGGTATCTATTTGGTGAATTTTTTTTCAAGATGGGGGTGTACTTGAAAGATCTGGTTGTCATAGGGACACTTGCTCCTTGTCAAGGAGTAGTGCCCTTCTAAAGTTTTTGTTTTATTTTTGATAAAGGTTGAAATGGCAATACCAGGAGAATGGGGGATGGGAAGAAAGTTGAGAAAGAATAGATAGGATTCTAGGGAGAAGTGTTCAGTTTCAGTGTAATGAGGAATGGAATAGAATGCTAAATATGTCTCCACCCAACGCCACTTTTTTTTTTTGGTAAGAAGATTGAATGGGACATCAAAGAGCTTTTGACCAGCTGGTTGATCAGAGCTCTAAAAATCATTTTTGTCATCCTTGGCTTCCCGTTTGTGAACGGCATAATTATATTTTAAAATAAGTTACATGTTAGCCAGTACTGCCTTTAGGCATGATTCAGAGACATTAAAATCTTTCTTTTACTCTTTCTTCCTTTCTTTCTTCTTTTTTTTTTTTTTTGGCTTCTGCCCACAGTGGTTTTAATTCTCAATGTTATTTTTTCTTCCTTAAGTTATTTTCTTTAGAGCAGTTAGGTTGATTTTCCTTCCCTTCCCCAAATTCTCTGGTTTTCCCTGCTTGTCAGTGAATTCATTGTGATTGAGGCTGTAGTGAAGCCTGACCTGTCTAGCTTCAGACTGAGGTAAGGAAACCTGTTGCAGTCCTTGGCTGTTTTCCTGGAGCCCTTGTAATAATGAATGATTTTTGTGTGCCTGGTACCTTGGAATATGCAGCATGATAAAGGAGTTTGTGTGAAGAAGCTTACCTAGCAGGAAACTGTGTCGTGTAATTCTTATCAACCCTTGCTGATATGCAGGCTGTGCTGTGGTATTTGGTTAAGCAATTTTGAGCAAATGAGCTACTTTTAACATTAAAATGCTTGCAATTTGTTTCACCAAAAAAAGAGATATACACAACCAAAAGATGGAATAAGCCATAGGCAAAACCTAAAAAGGCCATATCTTTGTTTTAAAGTAATATTTCATCAGAAAAGCTTAAAGGTGACCTGATAACCTGAATATTGGAGTTCACCAAAGGGAGAGATTATTTGCAGAGAAGTTTGTCAGGGAAGACTTCAGGAAGTAAAAAGACATTGGAACTGAGTCTAGAAGGTTAGGCAGGATTTTGAAGGCTAATATCATAAGTTGAGAAAACATGCTGTTCTATATGATTGAGATGTTGAAAAACTTATTCCAGTTCTCTGAGACTCACTTTCTTCAAGCTCTATGTTGAGTGAACCTCTCTTCCTGTTGGGTGGATGGAGGTGGAATGGGTGGGAAAGTACTCTCAGAAAGCTTGGTAAATAATCATACTTTAATTACTGTGAGTACAGTTAACTTGAATTTAAAATGTTACTTTAAAACACATTAAGGTCTTTGAAGACCAAAATCAGATTTTTGCAATGTCCTTTAAAATGCCTCATATGGACACAACTTTAATCACTTTTGTTGTATAGTAATTAGCAGATAATGTGTATGAGAAGTTACATTTTGAAATCTAAAGTCACAAAACATTCCCAGAGACTGGAGGGAGTAAAGTCTTCAAGCTCAGAAATGAGGAGCACTCTACCAGAACAGTAATTGCTGTGTTACCAAGAAAAGGGCATGTATCAGGAATGAGAATATATATCTATCATCTGTTAACATCTTCCCTTCATTGTTTTATGGATTGGGATGAACTCGATACTTTTGGAACCCCTTGGATACAATGTCATCTCCATTTTCCAGATCTTGTTTTGAAATATGAACTGGGGCTTAGCTGTGATCTTTCGAGGTTGAATTTTTCTTGGGACAGTTGAGATTCTTGTTTCATGGTGCCTCTTGGAAAACCCCAGTGCCTTATACTTGGCAGATACAAATGCTAATTTAATAATAGAAGGAGATATTTCTATGTTTGGGCTTTTGAATAGCCTTTAAAATGGAAAAAAAAGGTGAATAAATCCAAGTTTCTTAGGAATTAAGTGATATGTGCTAAGGATATAAATATAAAACAAAACAGTCCTTGATCTCAATGAATTCTTGTTGTATGGGGGGTAGGGATGAAGGAACTAGAAGGAAGCAGTTATAGCAATAAGAGGGACCATCTGGAAAGAGGATGAAGGGGCCATTGTAGGCAGGAGAGACTACATATGCCAGGTACTGGAACTGGAGGTAAAATGACAAGTATTGAGAATACCACAGTTCAGATGATACTAGAATGTAGGAAGGATAGTAATGTGAAATAAATCTGGATAGGTGGGTTGAACATGAGTTAGCAAGGGCTTTAAATGAAAAGCAAAAGAACTTAGCATGAAAATCATAGAAGGAATAGGGAGTTCCTGAATGTTTTTGAGTGGGGAGGTGGCCAAAGAAAAGACTGATATGTTCTCTAAGTTTGGCACAATAGTACTAATGTTGACTATTTTATTTGGCAACAGCTGTTCCCTCTCCATGTTGAATTCATTTATATATTTGAAGTCATTGTGTATGTGTTTTAATTAAATAAAATAATCTGCATTCTGTTGGTTTAGGTTCTAGGTACTAATGAGGAATAACAAGAAAAAATCCATAATATAGAACAATTGGGAAAATAAAGGATAAAAACAAACATCACTTATTTATGGAAAAAGTGAATCTAATGATATTATTTTACATACCCTGCTGCTATATAAACACTACACCCTGTATATAAACCTTTCTTCTGAGCATAACCTCATACCAAATTCTCCAAAGTTTTTATTTTTCTCTCTTTCTCATTTGCGATGCCTTTTATTTACATATTTATACAGGTATCAAGAAATATATCACACTGCCTCATTCACACAATGAGCCTTCCCTATCAACAAAGAAAAACAGTTAAGTTAAACCAAGTGAATCTACGACAAGGTCGAAGTGTTGGCAACATTTTCATTTTTGTCTTTTTAAAAAATATTTATTTCAATTTAGCGACTAAAGCAAGCATTTCCATGACATAGTATAATAAAAAAGATAATTTCACATGAAAATGCAAATATGTTATGCATGACTTGCTATTTCTTTTATTTCTTTTTTTTGCTACTTTTTAGTATAGTTATAATGTAAATTTCTTTTTATCTTCCTTCATCCCCTTCCCACCCTAAAGATGACTACAATTAGACATAAATACACACATACACACATGAAATTGTAAAATTATTCTGTGTATACTTCTGTTTATTAGTTCTTTCTTTGGAAGCAGAGAGTGTTTTTCTTCATATACCCTTTATTTTTAATTTGTATATTTATAAAAGTCAGTGACTTAGTAAGAGCCATTCTTAAAACAATATTGTTATTACTGAACACAGTGTTCTCCTGGTTCTGCTCACTTTGCTCTTCACTATTCCATAATAGTCTTTCCATGCCTTTCTAAGATCATTGAGCGCATCATTTCTCACAGCACAGTACCATTCCATTCCAAATTGTGCAGCCATTTCTCAATTAATGAGGATCCTTGCAATTTCCAGTTCTTTGCCACCACAAAGACAATTGCTATAAACATCCTATTCACATTCAAAGTTTTAATTGTCATTTGTGAATTTCCCTCCATCCTTACTATTTTCTTTCTCAGCTGTTCTTTTTACCCTATCCCTGTTACTTTGTCCCACTATCCCAATTCCCATTCTATTCACCCTTCCAAGAGTATCTTTCACTCTCTCCCCTACCATTCCACATACCCTCCAAAAGTCTTTTCCCCATCCTGTCCCCCACCCTTTCAAACCTCAACCTGCAGACCCCTCTAAAAGTCCCTCTCCAAAAATTTCTTTCTTTAAGAAATCATATTATTAAAGTTGAACTGTTTATATCCCTACATGGAAAGATGATATTTGTAACTCATGAGACCTTTCTCAGTATTAAGGTAGTTCAAATGAATATATATGTGTGTGTGTGTGTGTGTGTGTGTGTATATATATATACACATATATATGTATATATATATATGTATGTATATATGTGTGTGTGTGTGTATGTGTGTGTGTATAGACAAAGGGAACAAGGTGAGTTGAATATGAAGGGATGACATCTAATAATAAAATGAAGGGGTTAGAGAGAGGAATGTATAGGCAAAGGAGAAAGGGAAAGATAGAATGGCTTCAATTATCTTACATAAAAGAGACAAGAAAAAGCTTTTACAATGGAAGGGAAAAGAGGAAAGATGAGAGGCAATGAGTGTCATCATATTTGGCTTAAGGAGGGAATAAGATATACATTCAATTTGATATGAAAATCTATCTTATATTACAGGAAACTAGGGAGAAAAGGAATAAAAGAAGGGGGAGTGATAGAATGGAGGGCAGATTGAGGGATGGGGTAATCAGAAGCAAACACTTTTGAGGAGAGACAGGTTCAAAGGAGAGAATAAAATAAAATAGGGGGTGGTATGTAGGATGTGGGGAAACATAGTTAGTCTTCACAATATGACTGTTATAGAAGTGTTTTGCATGACTACACATATATAATCGATATCAAATTACTTGCTTTATCAATGAGGATGGGTGGAAAGGGAGGAAGTGGGGGGATTTGGAACTCAAAGTTTCAAAAACTAATGTTAAAAATTGTTTTTACATGCAACTGGGAAATAAGATAAACAGACAATGGGGTATAGAAATCTATCCTGCCCTACGGGAAAATAGAAGGGGAAGGGGATAAGAGAAGGGGAAGATGATAGAAGGGAGGGCAGATTGGGGGAAAGGGGTAGAGTGCATGTTGTCTTGGGGTGGAATAAGGGAAGAGATGGGAAGAAAATTTGGAGCTAAAAATCTTGTGGAAGTGAATGTTGAAAACTAAAAATTAATCAATTTTTAAAAAAACTAAAAAAAATCTCCCTCTAAAAAATATTTTTTTTTTGCTATATTTTCTTTTAAAATCACTTGCATAGTATTGCCCTTCCAGAGAGGCATCATTTATACTAACAAAAAGTTAATAGTTCAACAAAACTAAACTAAAGTGTTAGTAAAGTCATACAGTCACACACGTTTTAGTTACCTGCTCATCATAATTTTAAATCACTTTCCAGAGTGGTTGGACAAGTTTTCATTTTTACCATTAGTGAGTTAATGTGCTTGTCTCCTCCTTGCCTCCTAATTGACTATTCTCAACAATTATTTCCTTTGTCAGTTATTTAGGTGAAGATAAAACTGAAGAGTTTTTTCCATTTACATTTATCTTCTTAAGAGTGATTTTGGAGTTATCTTTCATATGGTTTTTAGTAGTTTGCTTTTCTTCCCTTGAGCACTCACCTTTTCAGCACTTATCTATTGGAGAATGGTTTTTGGACTTATATATTTCTTTCAGTTGTATATCTTGATATGAAATCATTGTCAGACATATGTGATATAAGGATTCATCTGTCCCCTCCTCTCCATTTGACTATTTCTTTTTTTAATCCTAGGTGCATTAATTTTATTTACACAAAAACTTTTCAGTCTTTTGTAATCAGAATTAACCATTTTATCTTTTGTAATCACTTCTCCTCCTTATAGTCAAGAGTTCATCTCCTAAATGTAACTATAAAAAGTAACTTATCTGGTTTTCTTCTGTGACTTTTAATAATCAGGTTTTATATTCATTTTGAACTTACTATGGTATGTTGTAACATACTGATCTAAGCTTACTGTCACACTGCTCTCTAGTTTCCCCAACAATTGTTCTTGGTAATTTACGTTTTCAAATCTATCATGCATTTGGTTATTGAATTCATTTCTTTTATTCTGTGTTTATTTCAAATTTAAAACATAATTAATTTAAAAATAAGTTTTTAAGACAGTTTGCAAAGTTAAAAATGCAAATAATTTCTCCCTCTCAATCTTCCCCCCAAAAAACCTAACTAGTTCACAAGAGTAAGGAAGCAGAGGTAGCCAGGCACCCAGGCACAAGTAACCCAGTTAGTTACTGTAGTTAGGCATTGAATTTATCTCTGAACTTCCTGATTTCTAAGGGAAAAGGGCAAGATGAATAATATTGAAATTACTTTGAAAATTAGATATCTTAATTTTTGTCCATAAAACAAGAGATAGCAGTCAAATGACAGTTGAAAACATTTAGAATTGTGGTCAAGCTATGAGAGTAAGTGCCATAAAGAGCCAGTTCATGGAGTCACCATTTAAATAGTACCAGATTATCTCACAGCCCATATTACTTGCTTTTCTAAATACTTTTGCAAGATTTGTGAACTTTTCCACAATACTAGTTAATCACTTACTCATTTACCATATCACATTGGTATAGTTGAATGAGCATTGAGCATTCTTTTCTAAACACAGTAGTTCTTGACTGACTATAATTTTGAGCATTCTGGTGGCTAGCAAAGGCAAAATAGATAAACATGAAGGAGATGGAAATTCCCAGTTTGGATTCCATATGGCCATGAGGAAACAATTGGTCATTGTTATCCAACTGAGAACATCTACAAGAGGAATGTTTGACATATGCCACCAAAGGGATCCTGTCTTCTGATGTTGATACAGTAGAGAGATAATTCCCCATGTCCTACAATTTACCATAGGAGTAACACTTTATAAATAGTGGTTAAGCATAGTTGGAATTCTGCTGTTTGTAGAACCATAGACTAACTGAGCTAGAAAGTATCTTACAGACCTAATACGGGAATTCTTAACTTTTATGTGTCCTCCACCCCTTTAACAGTCTGGTGAAACATACGGAATCTTTCTCACACCTCTTAGTGTTTTTAAATACATAAAATAAAATATACAGCTTTATAATGGAAAGAAATACATAGAAATATGGTATCAAAATCTTTAAAGAACAAGTTCATGAATACTAGGTTAAGATATCACAGAAATTATTCAACCAACTTATTTTAAATACGTGAAAGCTGAGGCCCAGAGAAAATAAAATAAATTAAACAAGATCACATCACTTCTCTCAGAGATGAAGCTAGAGCCCAAGACCTCTTGATTACTCAGTGTTGTTTCCACTACAACCTTATCTCTTTCCTTCAGATATTTATTGTTCAGTCATCTCTTCTGTTATGTCCAATTCTTTGTGACAATTTGAGTTTGTATTTTTTTTGTCAGAGATACTGGAGTGGTTTGCCTTTTCCTTCTTGAGTCCATTTTACAGATGAGAAAACTGAGACAAACAGGGTTAAGTGACTTGTCTAGGACTGCACAATTAGTAAGTTTCTGAGGCCAGATTTGAACTCAGGGAGGTGAGTCTTCCTGACTCCGGACCCAGTGCTCTATACACTGTACTACCTAGGAGCCTCTTTGGGTACATTACAGGTGAAATAGGTATTTGTTGATTGTCCCAGGAATCTAATCAACAGCTATAATATTGTTTCTGTGTGAGAATGTTCTCCAAGTTCTAAATAAGTGACTTAACAAATTACATTTGGAACACAATACATTTGTAAGTTGGAAACTTTGTGTACAAGACTCTATGGTCCCCAGTGCCATATAATCTGATACTTATGCAGTCACATTAAGCTATTCTTAATGCTTTAACTTAGAGTGACTTGTAAGGGACTGGAATAAATCTATCTCATTATTTGGAGGCATAATATAGTGAGGAGTGTCATTATTCTCTTCAGTTAGATTTGAGGAACAAAAGAAAACTGAAGAAAGTAGCTTGAAATTCATCAGCTGAAAATGAGAAAAAGAATGAGGAGACAGAAAGGATACGTACTTTTTTGAAGGCCTTCTAGTTAGAAGTACATGATTTTTTTCAGATCATTGGAATATAACCGTCCATTAAATCACTGTAGACTTCAAAGGATGAGCAACTCAAACCAAAGAATGACAGGGGATTACAATTTCTAAAATAGGAAGAGGGGAACAATGGTAGAAAACTGCCAGAAAATTATAGAGCATTTAAAGGATCCTAAAAAAGGATATCAAATATTTAAAACACTAAATATGAAGATATGTTTAAAAGTCTCTTTATATTGTGCTGAAATCAAAAATGAACCAAGGCCCTTTCATATTTGTGCAGATGATCTTTCTCAGTTGCTGTGCTCTAAAATGTTAATCTCTCTGTGGTCAGCGTAGTGATGAGCCACTCTGAACTTCGTCGTTAGGATGGGAAGGCAATGATTGTTATTAAGTGCCCCCACTGTACCAGGCACTATTCTAAGTACTTTATAAATATTTCAATCCATTCTTACTACATCTCTAGCAGGTAGGTGTTATCATTATCTCCATTTTACAGTTGAGAAAAGTGAAGCAAAATAGAGACTAAGTGACTTACTTAGGGTCACACAACTAGCAAGTTTCTGAGGTTGGGTTTGAACTTACCTTCTTGATTCCATGGTCACTATTCTATGCGGGATGCCGCCCAACTGCTTCAGATAGCAGACATTCTGGGTCTTCATTACTAGGTTTTTCCAGCTTTCTAAGAATTTGCAGTGCTTGAACTCCACTGGCATAATTTTAGGAACATAGTTTCAGTGCTGGGGGGGGGCCTTCAGAGTTATCCAATCCAATTCCTTTACTTTACACATAAAGTGAGGTACTCAAGTATACACAGGTTGTAAGTGCTTGAATTTGAATTAAAACTCAGTTCCTTTGACTTGAAATTCACCACTCTTTCCATGACATGAGGCTACTCAGGATCACATGATTATTCAGTCTAGGTACAGAGGTGGGGAACCTGCAATCTCAAGGCCACATGTGGCCCTCTAGGTGTTCAATGGTGGCTTTTGACTGAATCCAAACTTCACAGAACAAATCCCCTGAATAAAAGGATTTGTTATAAGGGGATTGGTTCTGTGAAGTTTAGATTCAGTCAAAAGGTCTCACCCAAGGACTCAGAAGGTCACATGTGGCTTCAAGGCCACAGGTTTCCCACCCCTGGAAGGACACCCTTTTGGAAGGGCAACAGAACATTAAAACAAGGAAAATTTATTTTCCTTTTGTCTTTGTTTCACTAGTTCCTTTCATATTCCTTTTCATATAATAGGTTCAAATAAATAGATGGAATTGGTTTGGAGTATATTTCTAGTATCACTAATTGGAAGTTGGAATACATTTTACCACAGAAGCAATGCTATGTGTTGTCAGATGTGGAGAGAAGAGTGCTATTATAAAATCCCAGAATCTGCTGCTCTAGAGTGAGGTCTAGAGCAGAACTTTTGAGGAAGAAGCAGGCATTAATTAAAAATGAATTTCCTATATGTTGTCACATCATTTAAAGTTCTGCTCAGTTTACATTTCAATCTCAGATAATTAGGAACACTTTCAATATAACATCTTCCTCTCTAGAAGTGCTGTGTAAGTTTACCTCATTAATAGGACTCAAATCTATCCCACTAACTTTTTACTATTAGATTTTTTTAATATGGCAAATTATTTTCTCAGTAAACAGTCTCTTTATCTGTTATATGTTTTTTAGGGACTAGTTGGCTCTTGGATTCACCATAATTAACTTCATCTTTCTATGTGACCCTATAGATTTGTTCAATAATGGGGTTGTATGGAGAAATTTATCAAATGATAAATGAATATACTCATTCAATGAATATTTATTTGCTGTCCACCATCTACAAGGTATCATGAACAAATGAAAGTGCTTGGGAGAAGGTGGACCAGATAGCACTAAGCAGGAAATGGAGGGAACATAAGCTGAGCAAACCGTCAGGATATTCTCTCCAGGAATAGGAAGAATTGGAGAAAATGATCAGTGCCTTATGTGTTCCTCCTCAGAGCAGTTATGGAAAAGAATAGTCATCCTTAGGAAAGGTAGGTTAACAGATTACAGACATTTCAGAACAAACTCAGAAAGAGAGAGGGGGAGAGTTTTTTTTTTTTTTTCAGAAGAGAAGTGAATAAAGAAAATGAACTTTTAAAGTAAAGCTGATCATAGGCCTTACTGTCTGCCCATTTCTATAAGCTTATGAGAATGAACCATTTGTAGAAGCTGTTGAAAATGAGGTGAAAGGAACTCGTTTCACTATTTAAAATATATATGTATATATTTATTTGTTTTTAGTTTTCAAAATTCACTTTCATAAACTTTTGAGTTTTAAATTTTCTCCTCCTCCCTGCCCTCCTCAAGACAGATTGCAATCTGATATAGGCTCTACATATTGATTCATACTAAAGATATTTTCACATTAGTCATATAAAGAAGAATAAGGACTAAAGGGGAAGAACCATAAGAGAGAAACGAAACAAAACAACAACAATTAATAACAAAAAAGTGAATAATATGTTTCCATTTGCATTCAGACTCTATAGTTCTTTTTCTGGATGTGGACAACATTTTCCATCATGAGTCTTTTGAAATTGTCTAAGATCTTTGCATTGTTGAGAAGAAATAAGTCTATCAAAGTTGATCAATGTACAATGTGACTGTGCCTGTGTACAGCGTTCTCCTGGTTCTGCTGACATTCATGTAAGTCTTTCCAGGTTATTCTGAAGTCTGCCTGCTCATCTTTTCTTCTACAACAATAGTATTCTATTACATTCATGTACAACTTGCTCATTTGATGGTCATGCCCTCAATGCCTAATTCTAGGCCACCACAAAAAGAGCTACTGTAAATATTTTTGTACATGAGTCCTTTTCTCATTTGTATGATCTCTTTGGAATACTGACCTAGAAGTGAAATTGCTCTGTCAAAGAGTATGCACACTTTTGGTATAGCTCCAAATTGCTCTCCAGAATGGTTGGATCAGTTCAAAACTCCAACAACAATGCATTAGTTTCCCAATTTTTCCACCTCTTCTCCAACACTTTTCATTTTCCTGTTTTGTCATGTTAGTCAGTCTGATAGGTGTGATGCGTTACCTCAGAGTGGTTTTGATTTCTATTTCTCTAATCAGTAGTGATTTAGGACTTTTTTTCCATAGGACTACAGAAAGCTTTAATTTCTTCCTCTGAAAACTGCATGTTCATATCCTTTAAACATATATCAATGAGGGAATGAATTGTAATTTTATAAATTGCACTCAGTTCCCTATATAGTTTATATATATATAGTTTAGAAATGAGGTATTTATCAGAGATACTAGCTATAAAAATTGTTTTCCATGTTTCTGCTTCCCTTCTAATCTTGGTTGCATTGGCTTAGTTTGTGCAAAAACTTTTCAATGTGATATAATGTAATGTATTGTAATGAAAATCATCCATTTTGTATGTTATAATGTTTTCTATCTCTTTGACTTTATTCTGGTGTAGGATATAAGATGTCGGTCTATGCCTAGCTTGTGCCATACTATTTTCCAGTTTTCCCAGAAGTTTTTGTTAAATAGTGAATTCTTATCCCAGAAACTGGAGTCTTTGGATTTATGAAATGGTAGATTACTATAATCATTGACTATTGTGTCTTGTGCACCCACCCTATTCTACTGATCCACCACTCTATTTTTCAGCCAGTACCAAGTAGTTTTGATGATTGCTGCTTTATGATGCAATTTAAGATCTGATAGAGCTAGGCCACCTTCCTTTGCATTTCTTTTCATTAATCCCCTTGATATTCTGGACCTTTTGTTTCTCCACATGAATTTTGTTATGATTTTTTTCTAGCTCTACAAAATACTTTTGGTAGGTTGATTGGTATGGCATTGAATAAATAAATTAATTTAGGTAGAATTGTCATTTTTATTAATTACCTCGGCCTACCCATGAGCAACTAATATTTTTCCAGTTTTTTAGATCTGATTTTATTTGTGAGAAAAGTGTTTTATAATTTTGTTCACATAATTCCTGGGTTATATTGGCAGGTAGACTCCCAAATATTTTATAATGTGTATAGTAACTTTAAATTGAATTTCTCTTTCAATCTCTTCTTGATGGACTTTCTTAGTAAAATATAGAAATGTCAATGATTTGTGTGGGTTTATTTTATATCCTATAATTTTGCTAAAGTTGTTTATTATTTCAAGCGGCTTTTTACTTGATTCTCTAGGATTCTTTGAGTATAGCATCATATCTTCTACAAAGAGTGATGGCTTAGTTTCTTCTTTACCTGTTCTAATTACTTCAATTTCTTTTTCTTCTCTTGTTGCTAAAGCTAACATTACTAGTACAATATTGAATAACAGTGGCCATCCTTGTTTCACCCAAATTTTACTGGAAATACTTCTGGCTTATTTCCATTACATACAATGCTTGCTAATGGTTTGTGATAGATTCTACTTATCATTTTAAGGATGGCTCCATTTAGTCCTGTGTTCTCTAGTGTTTTTAATAAGAATGAGGATGTTGTTTTTTGTCAAAAAACTGTTTCTGCATCTATTGAGATAATCATGTGATCTCTGTTAGTTTTGCTGTTGATATGGTCAATTATGCTGATAGTTTTCCTAATATTGAACCAGCCCTACATTCCTGGTATAAATCCTACCTGATCATAGTGTATTATTCTTGTAATAAGCCACTGTAATCTCTTTGCTAATATTTTATTTAAATTTTTTGCATTCCACATGGATAGTATTCTACCTCTGCAAAGAAGGAAATGAAACACATTTTCTTGTTTCCTTCCCAAGGCTCACAAAGTAATTATGTTTACACAATATTCAATTTCATTTTGGGGGGTGTTCTTTTCATTTTTATTGTTGCAGTCTTTTTATGTATTGTTTTTCTGGTTTTGTTTTACTTTGTATCTGTTCATGTAAGTCTCTCCAAATTTATCTGAATTTTTTTGTATCCAACATTTCTCATAGTACCATTGTTCCATTCATTCTGCATCAACATTCATGTGCCACACTTCATTTAGTCATTCTCCAGTTGATGGGCATCTATTTTTTTTCCATTTCTTTGCTACCACAAAAAGTGGTACAATGAGTGTTCTAGTGCATTTGAACTCATTTTTTCTGACCTTTTACTTCTTGGAGTATATGTTCAGATGTAGAATCTTTGGGTCAAAGGATGTGGACATTTCTTCTACTTATCATAGTTTCAAATTATTTTCCAGATTAGTTGGACAAATTCAGAACTCTGCCCCAGTGCATTATCTCTAACAATAACTCTAGTTACCTTTTGTCATCTTTGGCAAAAAGTTGAAACGTCAGAATTATTTTGATTTCTGTTTCTCTAATCAGTAGTGATTTAGGACTTTTTTGGTGTGTTATTTTCCTATATACCTTGGTTATCAGACTCTGAGCTGAGATTTAATTAAAATATTTTTGCCCTCTCAGTAGGCTTTTGTCTTTTAGATAACATTGATTTCTTCAAGCAAAAGGTTTTAATTTTTATATCATATTCAGTTTGTATCATTTATATCATCAACATTATCTATATTTTGTCATTGCTTTTATCCTCTGTTTGGTTAATAATGCTTTAATCATAGTTGTAAAAGGTGTGATATATGGTTCTTTTCTGATTTTTGTGTATGTGTGTTTGACTTTTCACATTAAATTAGCTATCTGTTTTGTACTCACTATGGTACATGGTATGTTGGTCTGAATACAATTTCCTCCAAAGCACTTTTGAGTTTTCCTAGTAGTTATTTTTAAATTGAAAGTTCTTACTTAAGCAATTTATGTTTTAAAGTTTATTAAACCCTGGGTTACCAAATTTAGTTGTTTCAGATTAGTTTTTAGTTAACCTGTATTACTTATTTACTTTTACATTTTTTTAACCAGTGCTAGGTAGTTTTGATGAGATGAACTATAGTACTATTCCCATATAATTTCTACATTAAAAAAATCATTTCCCTTCTCATCTCTATTTCCTGGCTTCTCTGGATTCCTTTAAGTTCAAGATGAAATCCCACCTTCTACAAGAAGTCTTTCTCTGTCATCTTTAATTCTAGTCCCTTCCTTTCATTATTTCTAATTTATCCTGGATAAGTCTTGTTCGAACAGTTGTTTGCATGCTGTCTCCCCATTAGATTTGAACATCTTGAGAACAATGACTAATTTTTTTGGCTTTCTTTGTAACCTCACTGCTGAGCACAGTTTGTGATACATAGTGGATGCTACATAAATGTTTGTTAACTTGGTCTGAGGCTAGGTGATCTTTGAAGTCTCTTCCAGCCCTGTGTGATTCTATGCCTCACTTTCTCATCTGTAAAATAAGATGTTTGGACTAGCTGATTTCTATGGCACTTTCTAACTCTAACTTTCTGAACTTTTAAAAAAATCTTCACTACCTAGAGACCTTTAGTTCTCCATTTTTAGTCTACCACATACCTCATCTTTAAATTACCCACACTGACTTTATTTCATGAAGCAACATTTCAGTTTCAATGTAATCTTACCAAGGGCTGAGATTTAGGCATGTATTTCATTTACAGTTATGAAAACTTAATTAATTCTTCACATCCTAACAGAACTTAGTATCAGAATTTTAGTTGCATTTTGCTGGACGATTCTTAATCAAGAAGCATCTTATTGTAACCCTTTATGTGTCAAGTTAAAGTTGTTCAGTGATAACACATAGACGGAAGACTACATAGGTCATGATATGACCAGATTGAAAAGAAAGAGGCCTAGAAATAAATAAATCTCACTTTTGAATGTTTTTGAAGTCTGCTTAAAAGTCAAAAGTTTAGGATACATAACTTATATAACAGACCTTAATTTTTTTTGTATATTCGGCAAGATATTTTTTATTTTATCTCTGTCCGAGTAATATCAAATGAGGAATACATGGAGAGGCTTATGCTTGCCAAAATTATTATCCCCTTTTGTGGATGGTATCTTTCAGAAGGTTTGAGTGGGAAGGGAATTTTGATAGAGGATGAGTTCCTCCAGGGCTCCTCAGTGATACCCATGATTGCAAATCCTTGGGAATTTGTTCTGTGAAGTTTAGATTCAGTCAAAAGGCCACCCTTGAGCACCTAGAGGGTCGTGTCACATGTGGCCTCAAGGCTGCAGGTTTCTCACCCCTGGCCTAGTGTATATTTATTTCATGAAGAAACACATAGAATTTCTCTTTGACATTTAAGCAAGTGAGCATTTAAAATTTTTTAAAAGTCTGAAAATAAAGTGTACATAGATATGCATATAAATGGGAATACATGGGGCATCAGTATCATAGGCAAATATCCATAATTATCAAAATTTTAAAAATCTAAGTTTTAATTTTGCATTTGGCCCCTTTTATCCAATTTGTCCAATACAAAAAGCAAATATTTCTTCTTTAGCAAATTAATGAAATTCAAATGAATGAAATTCACTCAAATATAGTGAGTACCCATCAACTGGTTAATGATTGGGCAAAATGGGGTGGTGAATATAATGACATATTACTATAAAATAAGAAATGCCAATTATGAGGAATTTAGAAAATATGGGAAAATTTATATTATCAATGCAGAATGAAAATATCAGAAGCAGAAGAAAAATCCACACAAATACTAGAGCAATTAAAGAAAAAGACTATAAAAAGAAGCTAGTCTGAGTGACTAAGTAGCAAGCAATGGTCCTGGAATATGAATAACACAGCATATCTCCCCCCTCTCAGTAGAGAGGCAGGAAATCCAAGGTTAAATATTGCCTCCTATCAGATGTGGTAAATCTATTGGATGTTTTTGATGATCTGTTTTGGTTCTTTCTTGCAAGAGAGGACTCAGTTCTTTGGATTGGAGGAGAATGGAGAGAAATAGTTCCAGAAATATCTTTGAAAGAAAAAAAGAATTAACTACAATGAAATTAATATTTACCAAAAAATAAATGATTTTGGATGTATGAATTTAGTAGTTTCATTGTGTAGGGTTGGGAATGGGAAATGCTTAAATGAAAGTTACTTTTTTGTGGCCATATGATATAAGAATGATATGTACTCTTCTTAAATTTATTCCTCCCCCATTCTCAACTGAATTCTTAGAGCACTTCTAATATATAAGGTAAATAATTTTGTGTGCTTTGATAATCTGATAGAAATCATCGATAAAAATGCTTGAATGGAATATTTAGACTGATTTTTATAGTGATAGAGATAGTGATAATTAACTTGAGTCAGGATGACCTGGGTTCACATCCTGCCTCTGACATACAGTGACTATACCTCTCCCCAAAGCTTTAAGACCATATTTGTATAACAGGGGCCAATCTTCCTTCTGAGAGGGAGTCCCCTATACCGATCAATGAACAAGTCTCTGTGTGTGTATGTGTGTGTGTGCGTGTGCATGTGTGTTGAGATGTGTATGTGTTTGTTGAGGTGTGTATGTATGTTGAGATGTGTGTGTGAGAGAGAGAGGCAGAGAAAAAGAAAGAGAGAGGGAGGGAGGGAGAGAGGGAGAGAGAGAGAGAGAGAGAGAGAGAGAGAGAGAGAGAGAGAGAGAGAGAGAGAGAGAGAGAGAGAGAGAGATCTGAGATCTGGCATACTTAGTTTAAGTGTGTGATTATGTAAGGGTTCTGATAGTTAACAAAATTCACAAAGGATGGAATTCCCGCTGACTGATTGGGGTGGGAAGCAGCAGAATCAGAGATAGAGCTGTGTTGGTTTTCAAGGCAAAAAGAAGGGGGAAGAGCATGACTCAGGAAGCTAAATTTGCGTATTCAAAATACTTTGGATTGTTAGCCATGGTTTATCATTAACTGTGGGTTTCTGGACAAGCCTAGGGAGCCTTGGATAGAAATTCTTTTTTAAAAATTATGTATACTCCAGTTATATATGGAACTATCTTAGCTAATTCCAAAAATGTCTTACTCCATAAACTAAATGGTGGAAATCTGGTCTGAATGTGTTTTTTTTTTTTGAATCTTTAATAATATCCCACAATCTTTAATACTATCCCTCCATTTACATGTAAAAACAGGTTACACATGTGCAATCATGTAAAACATTTCCATATTAGTCATTTTTAACAGACTCAAAAGAAGGAAGGGAAGAAAGAAAGAAGGAAAAGAAAGAGAGAAAGAAAGAGGGCAGGAGGGAAGGAGGAAGGAAGGAAGAGAAAGTGAAAAATAATGTGTTTCATTCTATTGAAATAACATCAATTCTTAATCTGGAAGTGGATAGCATTTTTCATCATGAATTTTTTTGGGTTGACTTGGGTCATTATATTGCTAGGAAAAGCTAAGTCATTCACAGTTGTATAATATTCTTGTTACTGTGTATGATATTCTCTTGATTCTGCTCACTTCACTTTGCTTCAATTCATGTGAGTATTTCCAGATTTTTCTAAAATCTTCTTGCTTGTCATTTCATGTAACACAATAATATTCCATCACAATCATATACCACAGATCGTTTAGTCATTCCCCAAATGATAGGCATTTCTTTGATTTCCATTTATTAGCTATCATAAAAAGAGCTGCTATAAATATTTTTATACAAGTAGGTCCTTTTCCCTTTTTAAAAAAAAAATCCCTTTAGGATTTAGACCTAGTAGTTGTATTGCTAGATCAAAGAGTATGCACAGTTTTATAACCTTTTGGGTATATAAATATGAACATGCTTTTAGAGAAATTATCTTCATCATAGGAATTATCTGTCTGTAGGAATTCACACCTAGTTCATCCTTAGGAATAAATTGGTCGCATAAAGAGCTACATGAACTCCTTTTGCTTCCTAGGATAGGCTGCCACTGAGACAGAGAGTGAAAAACAGGGTGTACATTATTTGGATCACAGGATTCAAAGTTGGAAGGAATGTAAGAGAACATTTCATTTGATTCTTTCCTTTTCACATTTGAGGAAAATTAGTTCCAGAAAGACTGCAGACCTTCTGTTTAGCAAACGACTTGGTACTTTAAGTAAGCGTTTAATAAATTCTCATTGACTTGTTCACTGCTAATAACTTACCTGTGTAGCTAACTAGGAGGTAAGAAAAATGAGATGATTCCCATTTTGGTGTTCTCCACACTATACCATCTGGTTTATCTGAGTTCTGGCACTCTTTTATCTCCCATTGCTTGGTTTAATGTTTCACTCCTGTGAAACTTGTCTTATTTTCTCACTTTGTTATGCATTCTGTGATTTTCTTATATTCCATTAACAGTATATTTTAATAAAAAAAGTGTCAAGGTAGTAAAGTAAAACAGAGGAAAATAGTTTAGGTGATAAAATCAGCAAAATTGTAGAATAAGACACTGACAAAAAGAAAGAAAAATGGCGGGATATAAGAGAAGGAGAATGGTGAGGGGAAAATGGGAAAGGAAAATGAAACCTGCTTAAATTGTCTGAATTGAATGTTGAATAAAGAGATTGAAGGGAATGAAAGAATCATCTGAAAAAGAGGTGAGAGAGGAGAATGAAAGTACAAGGATGATTACAGAGGAATTGTGAGGGGGAAAAGAACCAGAAGAAGAATTGGAAAACATATGTATGGAACAGTTAAATAAAGAAAACCAAAGAGAAGAGTTCTATGGGTTGGCAGTGGAAAGAATTAGTTGTGGATCACGTAGGGCACACTATTGAAAAGCAAGGGCAAGGTGAGAGAAAGGTAACTGAAGCATGGCATCACAGGAGACAAAAGAAACATCGTGATAAAGCTTCAAAAAAGTAGATTTCTGCCCAAACAGAGCATCAAATGAAAAGATTAAAATTTATTTATAATACAACTATGGAAATTATTTCTTTTAACTTTTTTCTGTACATAGTAATTTCAGAATGTCAACATATTTCATGTGTGATTATCTGTTGTGCATAAGCCTCTTAATGAGATCTTGAATGCAGACAACAATTTATATACATATCTATATCTATATCTATATCTATAATCTTCTATCCCAGAGCTCTCAAATCCTGTGAGACCCAGACAACGCACTGCAGGAAAACCAGATTAAAATATAATTGGGTAATATTTAACAAAATAAATAAAAGTGCAGCACAACACAGATAATGTTAATATGTAGTCTTCAAGGTAAATGTGCCACCCCCAAGCAGGGATCTCCCCCTCCTTTGCATTTTAGTTGATATAATTGTTCTAGACCCTCTATAGAGTTATCTTCTGTTATCAATGGTCTCCAAAGTGAGAGCCAAGCCTCCCTGCAAGGAGTGTGTAAATGATAAATAAAAAAATAGAAAGTTGACTGCATCACAATCCTCCTCAAAATAGGCAGTCACATGGGTTATCTCCAAAATAACTACATCTATCTGTATCCCCCAACATTTCCCCACTCTTCTTTCTCCCTCCCTTGTCAAAGCTCCCTATGTCATCTCTTCTGAGCTGGGCTCAGAGTGTGTGTATATATATATATATATATATATATATATATATATATATATACACACACACACACATGTATATACATACATACATACATACATATTCTATTGATTTGTATTTTTTTGTGAGTCAAGTGATACATACTGGATAGAGTACTGTCTCTCACATCTGGGCTGTGTGACCCTGACCAAGTAATTTAAATTTTCTACATTTTGACAATTCTGCAAGACTTTAAGTTGCAGAAATGATGACCTCTATTCTAGATGGAATATTTTCATCCTAGAATTTTTGTGACTGCCAGATGGTGCAGTGGACATCATGCTGCTGACACCAGGAAAGTTAAAGTTCAAATGTGTCCTCAGACACTTGGTTGTGTGACCCTGAAAAAGTCACTTCACTTTTCTGCTTCAGTTTTCTCAATTATAAAATGGAGATAATAATGACATCCACCTCTTCGGGTTGCTGGGAGGATCAAATACTTGTTCTCTCAAAAACAGCAGTAATTATAAATAATTTTAAGTTGCCCTCAAACTGGGTTAGCCTGTCTGCTGAGATAGATTACCAGGGCATGGCCACTGCACATGCTATAACTTCTTAAAGTCACAGGTGAGAGATGGATGAATCAAGTGGACACCCAAGGTGGATGAGCAACCCTAGAAAGGGCTTGGAAAGCTCTCACACCAAAGGTGATAGTCCTCCTGAACATCCCATACATGGACTGGTTATGTGACCCTATAGATAAGTCACTTAATCTCTTTATGTGCTAGACACTACAGCTTCTTGGAGTCACAAAGAGTTGACTGTCAAATAGATAGCAAAGGTGTATGAGCAGCCCTGAGGAATATTTGGCAAGTCCTCATACCATAGGTCCTCCCTGAATACTCAGTACATAACCCATAAATGCGAGGAGGGTTAAATAAAAAAAAAAATGACTTGGAGCCAGTAGTGAATTGGAGAATTAACATTTATATAATCCTTTAAGGTTTGCTAAGCACCTTACAAATATTATAACATTTTATGAAGCTGGATTTGAATTCAAGTTTTTCTGACTTCCAGACTTCCTATTCCTTGTACTACCTAGCAATCTATGTATACCAATGAATCACATTCTTAGCTTATACACAAACACATTGTATTAAGTATATATAAATAATTTCTTAGCATTTTTCAGACAACATTCACATCATTCAGTTTATTAAATAAGACATACATGTTTCTTGAGGGAAGTCTATATAATTAGGTAACCAAACAATTTAATTTAAGCTAAATCACTAGTATTCCATAAGTGAAAATTAGAGAAGTAGACTGTGATGGTTTTTAGATGGTTTGCCTTGGAATCAAAAAGACCTTGGATTTTCCTAATCACGACTGCAAAGTTTCTCCTGTGGATGCCTGAGAGAAATTTGGTTATACTTGCCAATGGAGGGACAAAGCCCAGCTCAGAAGAGATGACATAGGGAACTTTGACAAAGGAGGGAGAAAGAAGAGGGGAGAAATGTTGGGGGATAAGGATAGATGTAGTTATTTTGAAGGTAACCCTTGTGACTGCCTATTTTGAGGAGGATTGGGATGCAGTCAACTTTCTATTCTTTTATTTATCATTTACACGCTCCTTGCAGGAGACTTGGCCCTCACTTTGGAGACCATTGATAACAGAAGATAACTCTATAGAGGGTCTAGAACAATTATATCAACTAAAATGCAAAGGAGGGGGAGATCCCTGCTTGGGGGTGGCACATTTACCTAGAAGACTACATATTAACATTATCTGTGTTGTGCTACACTTTTATTTACTTTGTTAAATATTACCCAATTATATTTTAATCTGGTTTTCCTGCAGTGAGTTGTCTGGGTCTCACAGGATTTGACTGCTCTGCGATAGAAGACCAACAACATTTACGTAGCTCACCTGACATTTTATGTCCCCTCAAATAGCTTTGCTTCCAAATAATCTTTCTTAAATCTCATGATGTGTTTTCACTTCATTCTAGCCACACATGAGGACAATCATACCTTTGGTGATATAATTTCCCACAAACGTTCTAATTCTGACTTCTAAACCTCTTCTTCTTCTGTATATGTGCACCATATTCCTTCTACACCTACTCTTCATATTCAGTGTAGCATAGAGTCATGGCAAGCTTCCACCTCTCTCGTGTACTTCCTCTTCTTAGTTCCATACTTGAAAACACCTCCATAGAATCCCATATGTTTGCCTTGGTTTAAGAATTAAAGGATGAGGGAACTTCTAGGAGTCAAAATCATGAAGTAAGCAGTGGGTAGCTCTCACCCTGCCTTATTAACCTCGAAAAATACAGAAAATATTGCCTCAGAAAAAATCCTGGAACATCAGAGCTAGCAGAAGGATGGGATGCAGCAGTCTTTTATCCCAGAAGACTTGGGGGATTGACAGGAATGTTCCTTCTTGCTGTAGTGGAAAGGGAGCAGTACAGGACAGTAGGCATCTTGGCAAGCCAGCAGCAAGACCCACCTCAGCAATACAGCAAGAGATCCTGAATCCCAAGGAGATGAAGCAGGAAAATGCCTTGCAAAGCCAGGGGAACCAGCACACTCTAGCTCAGGAGAGCCACCACATGTGCTGGTGAACAGGCATCTACCAGCAACTGAACCCACCTGTGCTCTAGTGCAGCCCTGGTGAGGAGGCGTATTCCAATGGCCAGACCAAACTCACTCACCTGGAAAGCATCAGTGTAATCCCAGGGAAATATAAAGAAATCTCACCTGGTCTTGGCACACAGTAGCTACCACCTCCATCTTAGCACCAGGTAAGCTATCAGACCCCCTACAAGCCTCCCTCTGCCAACACCTGAGGCCACACCACACAAAACCAGTGGTCAGGCCCTTGGCCCACAACACAAAAGCCTTGGGACAGTGTCCCTATGCTCCAGAAGCAGAGTTCAACTTTCAGAGTAAAGAAAAAGTCAAACACCACGACCAAAAAGCAACAAAGGAAAACACTGACCATAGAGAATTGTTTTGGTGACAGGGAAGATCAAAACAAAAGTTCAGAAGAGGATAACATTGTCAGTATATGGATGTCCAAAATCTCAAAGAGGAATATTCACTAGTCTCAAGCCCCAAAAGCTTTTTTAGAAAAGATGAAGAAGGATTTTAAAAAGGCAAATAAAAGAGGAAGGAGAAAAATTAGGAAAAGTATGCCAGAGAGAGCTTGATAAAGGAAGGACAAAAATTGACTAAAAAACAATTCCTTTAAGAATACATTGCAAAATGAGGGACAAAAGTACACTGATGAAAAACAATTCCTTAAAAATTAGAATTGGCCAAATGGAAAAGGAGGTACAGAAGTTAACTGAAAAAAACGTCATTAAAAATTAGAATTCAGCAAGTGAAAGCTAATGACTCTATGAGACATTAACAAGTGGTCAAACAAAATCAAAACAATGAAAAAATGTAAGAAAATTTAAAATACCTCATTGGAAAAACAACCGACCTGGAAATTGGATTTAGGAGAGATAATTTAAGAATTATTGGTCTACCTGAAAGCCATGATGAATAAAAGAGCCCAGGAAAATGGTGGAATAGAAAGATGGGCCTATAGAAGCTCTCCCCATCAAGGGGATCACTCTAAATCACTCTAAACAAATTCTAGAGCAGCAGAAGCCACAAAACGACAGAGTGAAATAGATTTCCAGCCCAAGACAGCTTGGAAGACCAACAGGAAAGGTCTATCCCACCAGTCTCAGAGCAGAGTGTAGCACAGCCCTGGCCACACCACACGGCAGAGATAGGACTGGAGAAGGCTTCAGGTTGGATCCTTCAACCAAAAGACCCTGTGGAAATTGAGCGACTGATCTGGATCTCAGCCCTGAGTGACAGTCCTTGGGTGAGGAGGAGCACTGATATAGTGGAGCTGCAGGTGGTTTTGGACAGGGAAGCCTACTTGCAGATAGATACTGGCAGAAAAACTTGTGGTTGCTTTCAGACCAGAGAACAGGACAGGAGAGGAGTAAACTCCTCTCTCTTGATTGTTCCACCTTGGAGAAAAGGAGAACTTACAGGTCCCTAGAGTATACCGTCCTCTTGACAAAGAACTCAAAAGTCAAGTAATTGACTAGGAAAATGCCCAAAAATGTGAAAAAAAAATAAGACTATAGAAGGTTACTTTCTTAGTGAACAGATATTTTCTTCCATCCTTTCAGATGAGGAGGAACAATTCATATCATGAGAGGAAGACAGAAAAGTCAAGGCTTCTGCATCCAAAACCTCCAAAAATTATGCAATGGTCTCAGGCAATGGAAGACCTCAAAAAGGATTTTGAAAATCAAGGAAGAGAGGTGGAGGAAAAAATTTGGAAGAGAAATGAGAGTGATGCAAGAAAATCATGAAAAGCAAATCAACAGTTTACTAAAAAAGACCCCCAAAATACTGAAGAAAATAACACCTTTAAAAATAGACTGACTCAAATGGCAAAAGAGTTCCAAAAAGTCAATGAGGAGAAGAATGCATTAAAAAGCAAAATTAGTCAAATGGAAAAGGAGGTTCAAAACTCACTGAAGAAAATAGTTCTTTCTTTAAAAATTAGAGTTGAGCATATGGAAGCTGATGATTTTATGAGAAACCAAGAAATTACAAAACAAAACCAAAAGAATGAAAAAAATAGAAGACAATATAAAATATCTCACTTGAAAAAAACTGACCTGGAAAATAAATTTATGGAGAGACAATTTAAAAATTATGGGACTACCTGAAAGCCATGATAAAAAAAAAGAGCCTAGACATCATCTTTCATGAAATTATCAAGGAAAACTACCTTGATATTCTACAACCAGAGGGTAAAATAAATATTGAAAGAATTCACCTATCACCTCCTGAAAGGAATCTGAAAAGAAAAACTCCTAGGAATATTGTAGCCAAAATCCAGAGTTCCCAGGTCAAAGAGAAAATATTGCAAGGAGCCAGAAAGAAACAATTTGAGTATTGTGGAAATACAATCAGAATAACACAAGATCTAGCAGCTTCTATGTTAAGGGATCGAAGGGCTTGGAATATGATATTCCAGAAGTCAAAGGAACTAGGATTAAAGCCAAGAATCACCTACCCAGAAAAACTGAGTATAATACTTCAAGAAAATGGTCATTAAATGTAACAGAGGACTTTCAAACATTCTTGATGAAAATACTAGAGCTGAATAGAAAATTTGACTTTCAAACACAAAAATCAAGAGAAGCATGAGAAAGTAAACAGGAAAGAGTAATCATAAGGGACTTACCAAAGTTCAACTGTTTACATTCCTACATGGAAAGATAATATTTGTAACTCTTGAAACTTTCCTCAGTATTTGGGTATTTGGAGGAATTATGCACACACACACACACACACACACACACACACACACACACACACACACATAGACAGAGGTCACAGGGTGAGTTGAATAAGAAGGGATGATATCTAAAAAAATACAGTTAAGCGGTGAGAGAGGCATATATTGGGAGGAGAAAGAGAAATGGAATGGGACAAATTATTTGTCTCATAAAAGAGGCAAGAAAAAGCTTTCTCAATGGATGGGAGAAATGGGAAGGTGAGAGGCAAAAAATGAGGCTTACTCTCATCACGTTCGACTTAAGGAGGGAACAACATGCACGCTCAATTTGGTATGAAAATCTATCTTATACTACAGGAAAGTAGGGGAGAAGGGGATAAGTGGGAGGGCATGATAGAAGGGAGAGCAAATGGGAGACGGGAGTAATTAGAAGTAAACACTTTAGGGGAGGGACAAGGTCAAAAGAGAGAACAGAATAAATGAGGGGCAGGATAGGATGGAGAGAAATATAGTTAGTCTTTCACAACCCACATGACTATAATGGAAGTCTTTTGCAAAACTACACATATACAGCCTATATTGAATGGCTTGCTTTCTCAGTGGGGATGGGTGGGGAGGGAGAAAGGGAGAGGAGTTGGAACTCAAAGTTTAGAAACGAATGTTGAGAATTGTTTTTACATGCAACTGGGAGATAAGAAAGTCAAGTAATGGGGTACAGAAATCTATCTTGCCCCACAAGAAAAGAGAGAAGATGGGGATAAAGGAAGGGAGTGGTCTGATAGAAGGGAGGGCAGATTGGGCGAAGGGTTAATCAGGATACACAGTGTTTTGGGGTAGGGCAAGAGAGAGATGAGGAGAAAATTTGGAACTCAAAGTCTTGTGGAAATGAATGTTGAAAACTCAAAATAAATGAATTTTAATAAAGTAAAAGAGGAAAAAAACTCAGGCTCTTTTCAAGAATCTTTCAAGAAACCATAGAGAAAAACTGCCCTGAGATCCTTGAACCTGAGGGTAAAACAGACATCAACCAAATATTGTGGAACGACAATCAGGATTAGGCAGGACTTTGCAGTTTCTATATTAAAAGATAGACGGCCTTAGAATATGAAATTCTGTGTGTTCATACTTCATTGTCGAAGAAAACCATGCCATCAGAGAAATAATGGCATGACTTGCACTTGACTTTGTTTTTGAGTGAGGGAGGGCTGTGAAGCTCACCAGCCTCACTTCTCCTCCAGGGCCTTCTGAATCCAGTGACCAGATATTGATCAGGATGACTGAAGATGACCCAAGATGAGGCAATTGGGGTTAAGTGACTTGCCCAAGGTCATCTTGCTAGTGAGTGTCAAGAGTCTGAGGTGAGATTTGAACTCAGGCCCTCCTGACTCCTGCACTGGTGCTCTATCCACTGCACCACCTAGTTGCCTCTATGAAATTCTGTAAGTGAAAAAGTTTGGATTACAATCCAAGGACCCAGCAAAGTTGAGCATAATCTTTCAGGGGAGAAGATGGATATTCAATGAATGAGGGGACTTACATAACTTCCTGATGAATAGACCAGAGCTTAAGAAAAAAGTTGTCCTTCAAATACGGGACTCAACAGAGGCATAAAGAGGTAAACAAGAAAGAAAAAAAACATTTTATTAAATAAGGATAACTTTTTTACATCCCTACATGGGAAGATGATACTTGTAACTCTTGAGAACTGTATCTTTACTACCACATTTAGAAAGGAGATCCATAGAGAGAAGATGTGGGAATAAGTTGGCTTTGATGTGATAATAAAAAAAAAAAAACTGTTATGAAAAGGGAGTGTACTGGGAGAAAAGGAAAGAAAGAGGCAGAAAAGGGTAAATTACATCACATGGAGAGGCACAAAGACCTATTACATTATAGGGAAAGAAGGGAGGGAGATGAACAATGTTTGAAGTTCATTTTCATCAGATTTGGCTCAAAGAGGGAATAACAGTTAAGTATAGAAATCTAATTTACCTTGTCAGAAGAGAGAGAGAGTAGAGGTGAATAGAATTGAGAGAAGAAATCATAGGAGGAAAATGGAGAGAAAAGGGAGAGAGAGAGGGTAGAGGTGAATAGAATTGAGAGAAGAAATTGTAGGAGGAAAAGGGAAAGAAAAGGGAGAGATGATAGAAGGGAGGACAGATTGAGGGAGGAAGTGGTCAAAAGCAAGTTTCCAGTGTGGAGATAAAGGGAGAAAGGAAGAGACAAGAGCATGAACAGAAGGGAAATAGGATGGAGAGAAAGACAGAACTAGTTATCATGAATGTGAATGGAATGAACTCTCCCATAAAACAGAAGCAGATAGCAAAGTTGATTAAAAACCAGAATCTTACAATACATAATTTATAAGAAACAAATTTGAAGTAGAGGGATACATATAGCGTAAAAGTAAAAGACTGGAACAGATTCTTGTATGCTTTAGCTGAAATAAAAAATTAAAGTAGTGATAGCAATCCTGATCTCAGAGAAAGCAAAAGCAAAAATAGATCTAATTAAAAGAAATAAGGAAGGAAATTTATTCCCTCTAAAAGGTACCATAGAAAAATAAAGTAATATCCTTACTAAGCATATATGCACCAAGTGGGATAACATCCAGATTCTTAGAGGAGAAGTTAAGGGAGTTACAGGAAGAAATATACAAAAAAAGTATACTAGTGGAGGAATTCAACTGTCCCCTCTCAGAACTAGATAAATCTAACCGCAAAATAAACAAGAAAGAAGTCAAGGAGGTCAATAGAAGTTTATGAAAGTTAGATATGGTAGACCTCTGGAGAAAACTGAATGGGGATAGAAATGAATGTACCTTTTTCCTGGTAGCACAGGGAACCTACACAAAAATTGACCATGTATGAAAAGGGTGAATTTGCCACCAATGAAGAGGAAATTAGAACAATAACTATTTTGCTCAACTGTATGCCAATATATTTGACAATCTTAGTGAAATGAGTGAATATTTGCAAAAAAATATAAATTGCCCAAATTAAGGGAAAAGGAAATAAAATACTTAACCCCATTTCTAAAAAAAAAAAAAAAAAGAAAGAAAGAAAGAAAGAGAAAAGAAAGAAAAAGAAATTGAGCAAGTCATCAGTCATCCCTAAGAATAAATCTCGAGGGAGGGATATATTTACAACTGAATTCTGTCAACCATTCTGAGAACAATTACCTCCAATACTATATAAACTATTTGGGAAAATAGGCAAAGAAGAAGTCCTACTAAATTCTTTTTATGATACAAATATGGTGCTGATGCCTAAATGCAGAAAAAGCTTTTGACAACACATTCCTATTAAAAACACTAGGGAGCATAGGAATAAATGGAGTCTTTCTTATACTGAGACTAATTTATAAGAATAGAAGTCATTTCCTAATTGATAAATTGTCAAAGGATATGAACAGACTGTTTTCAGATGAGGAAATTAAAGATATGTATAGTTCTATGAAGAAATGCTCTAAATCACTATGGATTAAAGAAATGGAAATTTACACAAATCTCTGGTATGAAAGTGACTAACATGACAGAAAAGGAAAATGATAAATGTTGGAGATGTAGAAAAATTGGAATACTAATACATTGTTGGTGTAATTATGAACTGATGCAACCATTCTGGAGAGCAATTTGTAGGCATTCACAAAAGACTGTGATGGCAAGCAAAATAGGATCATTTTGGTCTTTCTGTTTTAGTATAAACAAATGCCTCTGATTGAATCTTGCCTTTATCAATCAAGAATCTTTACTAGGAGTAAAGTACAGAAACAAGCTAGGAACAGTATGTGTATTCATATTGTTAATTATTTTAATGTGATTAAAGATCTTCCCCACTCATTAGTGGGAGTTTGGTTAGGGAAGATTTCTTGGATGGCCCACACCTTTTGTTAACACTGGTTCTCAAGGGTTGTAATGACCTCTGGCTCTAAAAAAGGTATAGATACTCTGAGTTGAGGATTTACTTTGGGGCTTACTGACTGGAAGTGTGTTTGGCCAGGTAAGGATTTTAGGAAGCTGCTAAGGAGCCCCCATCTTGGAAAACCCAGATATAGGCACTTCCCTATCTGGTAACTATGGTCAGACAGTTGGACCTGTTTGTTGATGGTCACAGAGGAAGCCATATCTGTTGATCTTTTATTTCTCTGTATTTTCTTTAAAGTTCAAGGTGTTGACTCCCCTGAACTAGGTGAATAATACATGTGCTTGATTAAAGTGATTGTTAAACCCTCAAAAGTTGCCTTTCCTTTTGTGATCAACCCCACCCCCCTGCCCCGTATATGTTGGGGCGCTTATTGTTACAAAGGCTATAAAACTGTGCATACCCTTTGAACCAGAAGTAGCACTTCTAGTTCTGTATTCCAAAGAGATCATTAAAACAGAAAAAGGATCCACATGTACAAAAATATTTATAGCAGCTCTTTTTGTGGTGGCCAAGAATTGGAAATTGAGAGGATGCCAATCAGTTGGAGAATGGCTGTACAACTTGTGGTATATCAATGTAATGGAATACTATTGTTATAGAAGAAATAATGAGCAGGCAGACTTCAGAAAAACCTGGACTTACATGAAATAATGCTGAGTGAAGTGAAGAGAACTAGGAGAACATTGTATACAGTAGCAGCCATATTGTGTGATGACTAACTTTTATAGACTTGGCAGTTCTCTGTAATACCAGGGTCTAAGACAACTACAAAAAACTCATGATGGACAGTACTATCCACATTCAGAAAAAGGCCTATAGAGTCAAAATGCAGATCACAGCATACTATTTGTGCCCTCTCTCTGTCTCAGTCTCTCTCTGAATCTCTTGCTGTCTCCTGTCTCTCAGTCTTTTTGTTTCTTCTTTCTCATGGCTTTTCCCATTGTTTCTAATTCTTCTTTACAACATGATTGATGTGAAAATAAATTTAATATGAATTTATTTGTAGAGCCTGTATCAGACTGAACATCGTCTTGGGGCAAGGGAGGGATGGAAAGAAAATCTGGCACTCAAAATATTACTAAACCTTAATAAAAATTAATTAATTAATAACTTTTAAAGAAAAGATTTAAAGAATTAAGTGACCTTTCTCCATTTCAATACAAACTTCTCTACCTGGATCCTTGATCCAATCTCATTTTATCTTCTCCTGAAACTGGTTTCATTAGTCTATTCTCTCTTGCTTATTTCCAGCTTCTTATTGTCAAGTCTTATCTTCCATTTTACTTACAAACACACTCAGTCATAAATAATTGTGTAAAATACACTTATCAAATGCTATTAGAATGTGGAGATCTTCATTCAGATGTGGAAACAGAGCCCTAATTACATTCAAAGCAAACAATGTCTCTTTCTTACATGAATTGGCAGATGTGGTATGTACTGGCCAAGTATAGACTTATCAGTAACTGTGACTAATCAGGAAGACATCAGGCAGTCTTTATTTTTGCTGATGAATGGCAGACTTGTTCTTTCATTTAGTTTTGTAGTAACAACTGATTTTAATTTCTTCTTTTGCATATCCACCTACTATTCTGCAATTGGTTTCTATGTTACACTCTCTTAGTCTTTTTTCTTTAGTATATAGGCTAGAGGCAACTCATGCTTGGATTACCAAGGGTTTGTAGAACTTCCCTCCCTGTTCTTTATCCATCTATGTGGTTATTCATCAGGTTCACTGCTGGGGTAGTCTGGCTTCTCAATAGTGGAGATAGGTTCCATAATTTTCAAATTTATTGGTTTATCACCCCTTACCCTGGAGGCTCCAGAGACAATTCTACTTGATCCTGTAGTCTAGAGTTTCCTAAAAAGGATGAAAGCAAAAGAGGTATTCTATATGATTTGTGTGGGACATGTCATTTTATTCCCACACTGAGATCACTGATAGATAGGGATAATCACAGCTTGTACTAACAGAATGATTTAACCAGATTGCAATCTTATTATTTATACGTCATAATCAAGTGGAAAGCTAATATTTTAAGCCTTATTACATTCAATATTTGTGCAACACTAATAATTAGGCATTTCACAGGTCACCTCAGAACTGGGCATCTCTCAATTCAAGAGCCAAGCTGCATTTTCTTTGTCATGGCCTCTTGCTTGTGTCTCTCTTTGCAATCAATCCATTATTGCTGCTGCCTTTTTAACTGCAAGAACATTGACTCCTCTCATGAATGCTGCAGTTATTTCCCTGTTGGTCTTCGGATTATGACCTTCTGATACTCACAAAATTTCCTGGACTCATCCATTTCAATGAGATTGCTCAGCCACCTAATTAGGGAGGAAAACAACTAATACTGAGGCCCTCTGACCTGAAGTTTCTCTTCCCCCCAAACCTATACTTTAAATTAGCGTGGAGTCCACAACACAGTGGAGTGAGCTAACCAGATTAAAATATAATTGAACAAAAGTCAAAAATTAAATAAAAATTCAAAAGAATAGGTAGGTTTCTAAGTCAATGTCCTTCAGCATTGATGTTAACATAGTTTAGCAGCCCGCATTTCCATTTCTTTGACACAACTGGTTTATATCACCTACATTTCACTCTGCTCTTCACTCCCCCCAGTGTCTCCTTTGATCCATACTTAGAGGATGAGGTAGCCCTTCCACATGTCAACACAAACCCTTTGTACTTCTATTCTTAATCTCATCTCCTTCTATCTTCTCTTCGAGGTTTTTTTCAATCATTTAGCTTTTCTCCCTAATTTTCAATTTCTCTTTATCTTGTGGAATCTTTCCTTTTTCTTATACATGCTCAGTCAAAAATAATTAAGTACAAATTACTAATATGAAAACTTTTTACACTACTGCACATGTATAACCAATATTGGATTGTTTACTATCTCAGAGAGGGAGTAGAGGAGGGAGGGATGAAGGGATAGAATTCCAAACTCAAAATTTATTTATTTATTTTTAATTAATTAATTTTGTTTATTTTTGGTGTTCTACAATCACTACCATATAATTTAGATTATTATTTTTCCCTCTCTCCTCCCTGCCTCCCTCTTCCCTCCCCGAGACAGCATACAGTTTTGTATAGGTTCTACACATACATTCCTATTAAATATATTTTCATATTAAAATGAATTAAAATGAATGGGAGAAATCATCTAACAAACCAAAATGCAATACATACACACACACACACACACACACACACACACACACACACAATGATCTGCTACATTCTGTGATTCAATTCCATAGTTCTTTCTTTGGATATGGAAGGCATTTTGCCTTAGAAGACCACTGGGAATTTTTTTTTAAGTACTTACGTTGCAATGAAGTTCCAAGTCTGCCAGAAAAATCTCTTGCACACTGTGGTCGTTGCAGTGCACAAAGTTCTCCTGGTTATGCTCCTTTCGCTCAGCATCAGATCATATAAGTCTGTCCAGGCCTCTCTGAAGTCTTCCTGTGCACCATTTCTTATAGCACAATAGTATTCTGTTACATTCATACACCATAATTTGTTCAGCCATTCCCCAATTGATGGGCATCCCCTTGATTTCCAGTTTTTGGCCACCACAAAGAGTGCTGTTATAAATATTTTTCTACATTGGGACCCTTTCCCAGTTTTATGATCTTTTGGGGATACAATCCTAGAAGCTATATTGCTGGGTCAAAGGGTATGCACATTTTTGTAGCCCTTTGCGCATAGTTCCAAATTGCTCTCCAGAATGGTTGGATTAGCTCACAGCTCCACCAACAATGAATTAGTGTTCCAACTCTCCTACATCTTCTCCAACATTTATCATCTGCCTGTTCTGTCATGTTTGCCAATCTGATAGGTGTGATGTGGTACCTCAGAGTTGTTTTGATTTGCATCTCTCTAATCAAAAGTGATTTAGAGCAATTTTTTATATGACTATAGATATCTTTAATTTCTTCCTCTGAAAATTGCCTGTTCGTATCCTTTGACCATATATCAATTGGGGAATGACTTGTATTTTTGTGCATTTGACTCAGTTCTCTACATATTCTACAAATGAGGCCTTTATCACTGATATTAGCTGTAAAAATTCTTTGCCAGTTTTCTACATCCCTCCGAATTTTGGTTGCATTGGGTTTGGTTGTGCAAAAACTTTTCAGTTTAATGTAATCAAAATTTTCCATCTTGCACTTCATAATGCTTTCTTTCTCTTCTTTAGTCAAAAGTTCTTCCCTTCTCCAAAAATCTGATAAAGTACACTATTCCTTGCTCCACCAATTTGTCCATAATAACAATCTTTATACTGAGATTGTGTACCCATTTGGATTTTATTCTTGTGCACAGTGTCAGGCATTGGTCGATGCCTAGTTTTTCCCACACTTTTATCCATTTTTCCCAGCAATTTTTGTCGAACAGTGGGTTCTTATCCCAGAAGCTTGGGTTGGGTTTATCAAACAGGAGATTGCTATATTCGTTGCCTATTGTTTCTTGAGTATATAGCCTACTCTACTTGTCCTTCTGTTTCTTAGCCAGTATCAAGTGGTTTTGATAATTGCTGCTTTATAATACAATTTGATATCTGGTAACCCTAGGTCACTTTCTAGCATTTATTTTCAGTAGTCCCCTTGATATTCTGGATCTTTTGTTCATCCAGATGAATTTTGATACTATTTTTTCCAGCTCTGGAAAAGAATTATCTGATACTTTAATTGAGATGGTGCTAAATAAGTAAATTAATTTAGGTAGAATTGTCATTTTTATTACGCTGGCTCAGCCTAACCATGAACAACTGATGTTTTTCCACTTACTTAGATCTGACTTTATTTGTGGGAAAAGCGTCTTGTAGTTGTGTTCATATAGTCCCTGGGTTTGTTTCGGTAGGTAAACTTCCAAATATTTTATAGTTTCTACCCTAGCTTTAAATGGGATTTCTCTTTCTATCTCTTGCTGTTGAGCTTTGTTACTAATATATAGAAATGCAGATTTGTGTGGGTTTATTTTGTAACCTGCAACTTTGCCAAAATTGTTTATTATTTCAAGTAGTTTTTTACTTGAATCTCTGGGATTTACTAAGTGTGTCATCATATCATCGGCAAAGAGTAATAACAGTTTTTTCTTTGCCTATTCTAAATTTCTTCCATTTCTTTATCTTGTCTAATTGCTATAGCTAACATTTCTAGTTACCATTTTGAATAATAGTGGTGATAATGGACATCCTTGTTTCACCCCTGATCTTATTGAAAATGCATGTAGCTTATCCCCATTGCATATAATGCTTGCAGAAGGTTTTAGGTAGATATTGAATATTATTTTTTGGAAAGTTCCCTTTATTCCTAGGCTCTCCTATGTTTTTAATGGAAGTAGGTGTTGTATTTTGTCAAAAGCTTTTTCTGCATCTATTGAGATAATTATGTGGTTTCTCTTAGTTTTGTTGCTGATATGGTCGATAATGCTAATGGTTTCCCTAATATTGAACCAGCCCTGCATTCCTGGTATGAATCCTATCTGATTATAATGTATTATTCTTGTGATAAGTTGCTGTATTCATTTTTCTAGAATCTTATTTAAAATTTTCGCATCTATATTCATTAGAGAAATTTATCTATAATTTTCTTTCTCTGTTTTGTCTCTCCCTGGTTTAGGTACCTAAACCATATTTGTATCATAAAAAGAATTTGGGAGGACTCCTTCCACAATTTTCAAAAAATAGTCTATATAGCATTGGAATTAACTGTTCTTTAAATGTTTGATAGAATTCACCTGTAAATCCATCTGGTCCTGGAGAGTTGTTCCTAGGGAGTTCATTGCTGACTTGTTCAATTTCTTTTTCTGAGATGAGGTTAAGGATTCAACTTCCTCTTCTGTTAATCTGGGCAATTTGTATTTTTTAAAATACTCATTAATCTCACTTAGATTGTTGATTTATGGACATAAAGTTGGGCAAAGTAATTTCTAATTATTGTTTTAATTTCCTACTCATTGAAGATGAGTTCACCCCTTTCATTTTTGATATACATAATTTGGTTTTCTCTTTCTTTTTTTAATCAGATTGATCAAAGCTTTATCAATTTTATTAGTTTTTTCATAAAACCAGCTATTGGTTTTATTTATTAATTCGATAGTTTTCCTAATCTCAATTTTATTGATCTCTCCTTTGGTTTTCGGTATTTCTAATTTGGTATTTACTTGGGAATTTTCAGTTTGTTCTTTTTCTAGCTTTTTCAGCTGCATGTCCAAGTCATTGATCTCCTTTTTCTCTATTTTATTCATGTAGACATTTAAAGACATAAAACTTACCCTAAGAACTGCTTTTGCAGTATGCCATAAGATTTAGTAGGTTGTCTCTTGAATGAAGTTATTGATTGTTTCTCTGATTTGTTGCTTAACCCACTCCTTCTTTAGGATTAGATTATTTAGTTTCCAATTAATTTTTGGTTTATCTTTCTATGGCCTTTCATTACATATAATTTTTATTGCATTATGATCTGAGAAGGATGAATTGACTATCTCTGCCTTTCTGCACTGGATTGTGAGGTTTTTATGCCCTGTTTCATGTTCAAATTTTGTATATGTGACATGTGACGCTGAGAAAAAGTTATATTCCTTTCTATTCCCATTCAGTTTTCTCCAGAGATCTATCATATCTACCTTATCCAGAGTTTTATTTACCTCCTTAACCTCTTTCTTGTTTATTTTGAGGTTAGATTTATCAAGTTCAGAGAGGGAGAGATTGAGGTCCCCCACTAGTATAGTTTTGCTGTCTATTTCTTTCTTCAATTCCCACAACCTCTCCTCCAAGAATTTGGATGCTATACCACTTGGAGCATACATGTTTAGTAATGATATTGCTTCATTATCTATTATGCCTTTTAGTGGGATATAGTTTCCTTTCTTATATCTTTTGATTAGACCTATTTCTGCTTTTTCTTTGTCTGAGATTAGGATTGCTACCCCTACTTTTCTTGCATCAGTTGAGGCACAATATATTCTGCTCTGACCTTTTACCTTTACCCTGTGTGTATCCCACCCCTCCCATTTCAAATGTGTTTCTTGTAAACAATTGTTGGAGTATGGCTTTTAATCCATTCTGCTATCTGTCTCCATTTTATGGGAGAGTTCATCCCATTCACATTCAGTTATGATTACTATCTGTGTCTTTCCCTCCATCCCCTTTCCCTTTGTTTATGCTTTTAGCTCTCCTTTCTCCCTTCCCCTCCACAATAGAGTTTTAATTTTTGACCACCACCTTCCTCAGTCTTCCCTCCCTTCTTTCAGCCCCCCTCCCTTTTAATTACCTTTTCCATTACTACTTCTTCTCTCCCTTTTAGCTTCCCCTCCCTTTTCTTTCCCCCCTTCCATCCTACTGCCTTTTGAGCTAATTACACTTCTATACTTAACTGAGTTTGTTGTATCCTCCTTGAATCCAATCAGAAGAGAATACTTCTCAAGGAATGCTCATCTCCCTCCCCTCTTTCCCTCTATTGTAATATATTTTTGTACCTCTTCCTATGATGGAATTTATTTTTTCTGCCTCCTCCTTTTCACATCTCCCATTACAATCCATTCACACCTTAAATCACATTTCTTATCATCTCATCATTTAATTTACACCAACTTCCTATATCTATGTATATTCCTTTTACATTGCATAATAAATATACAATTCTCAAGATTAACAAGTATCATCTTCCCTTATAGGGATGTAAACAATTTTTTGCCCATGTTGTGTAACAAGTTTTTTTTGTCCCCTGTTTACCTTTTTATTCCTCTCTTGTGATCTGCATTTGAAGATTGAATTTTCGTTTGAGCTCTGGCCTTTTCATCAAGAAGGTCTGGAAATTCATTATTTCATTGAATATACATTTCCATGCCTGAAATATTATGCTCAACTTTGCTGGGTTATTGATCCTTGGTTGTAGTCCCAGCTCCTTTGCCTAATGGAATATCATATTCCAATTCCTTTGATCTTTTAATGTAGGAGCTTCAAGGTCTTGTGTGATTCTGACTGTAGCTCCTCGATATTTGAATTGTTCCTTTCTGACTGCCTGCAGTATTTTTTCCTTGACTTGATAGTTATACAATTTAGCGATGATATACCTTGATGTTTTTCATTTGGGGTCCCTTTCAGGAGGTAAACAGTGGATTCTTTGGATGACTGTTTTGCCCTCTGGGTCTCGAACTTCTGGACAATTTTCCTTGATGATTTCTTGGATGATATTGTCCAGGCTCTTTTTTTCATCATGAATTTCTACTAGACCAATAATCCTTAAATTTTTTCTCCTGTATTTATATTCCAGGTCAGTTGTTTTTCCAATTTGACATTTTACATTTTCTTCTGTCTTTTCATTCTTTAGATTCTAATTCACTGATTCTTGATGTCTCACAGATTCATTAGCTTCTACTTGCCTGATTCTATTTTTTATCAAATTGTTTTCTTTAGTTAACTTTTGCATCTCCTTTTCCATCTGTCTGATTTTAAGGAGTTATTTTCAACTTCCTTTTTTCAACTTTTCCAACTTCCTTTTCCATTTCTCCAATTTTCCTTTTTAAGGAGCTGTTCTCTTTAGTGAATTCTTTTTTTTTTTCATATTTTTAAAATCATTGGCCCGTTGTTCTTCTATTTCTCTAATTTGGGTTTTCAAATCCTCCCAGAACCCTTCCAAGAGGGCTCTTTGTGCTTCAGACCAGTTCATATTCTTTTCTGAAGTTTCAGATGGGAGTATAGTCTCAATGCTGGCCTCTTTGGTATGTGTACTTTGGTCCTTGTCCCCATAGAAAGATTTTATGATCTTTTCTTTTCTGCTTTGCTTATTACTCATGATAGTAACCCTTTTTCTGGCTTTTAAAGTAGATCTCTGCATCTGTGGCACAGGGAGCTCTGTCTCACAGTTCTTGTGCCTAAAACTGGAAACTTTGTGTGTTGTGGCCTCTGATTCTTTCAGATAGAAACTAAAATGCTGCAGCTTATCTGGTGATAAGCTGGCTGGTGTTTGAAAGCAATAGTCAGGCAAGGTCTTTTTGGGTTTTCCCCATAGTTACCCTGGAACTAGCTCTTTAAGTGTGAGGGAGGGGTGTTCTAGACACTGGAGCCTCCTCTGTTGAGCTGGAGCATAGGCAAACTTAGCTGTGTGCACTAGTGTCTTCCTGATTCTACTGGGATGCTGAGGAATGCCTGGGGTCTTGGTGTTGGTGGTTGCTGGCTTCACCCCCCTGGTGTTCAGTATCTTCTCCTGGTTTGTTAGGGTGGGGCTATCTGGGGAAGCTCTGATCCTGAACTGATTTCCTTGACCACAGGAAGAGGAACCCTCCTTTGGGATCTTTCTAGCCTCATGGACTGAGAGTCTATTTACCCCTTCTGCTGCTCCCATTGGGTTCCAGGGTTTTTCCTAGGGATATAATCTCTGGGCTCATCAAGGTCAACAAGGGGAGGGAGATAGCAATTACTGATCACTCCATCATTTTGGCTTCTGGACCCTAAAAATTCTTAGAAGGAAAATCTTATATCAGCTCACAATGGTACATGAGATATGTAAGATCTTCTTGAGGGGCCTTTATGTAGTATTTCAACATAGTCTTACGTATTCAGGGTACAGTAATTTGAACTGAAACAGAAATACACTTTTATACGATAAGCTCTTTTGAAAAGCAAGTTACCTGCTCCTTTGGGAGATGTGGCTCCAGAATTTATTCTTAGTACTCTATCTTTCCTCACCTAATCTAATTCCACAAATAGACATGTGATAGCAAAGTATAGATTCTGAGTAATTGAATTAAAAAAAATCATACCCTGTCAATATCTCAATAGCTCACATCTCACTCAATAGAGCAGCAGCCCTTCTTACTCCATAGGGGTCATCTATGACTCCTGATGTCCAGCAACCATGTTGAAGGGACTTGCAATGGGCATTGATCTTGGCACCATTTATTCCTGTGTGGGAGTCTTCCAACATGGGAAAGCAGAGATTATTACTCATAACCAAATAAAAGGGACCATCTCAAGCTTAATTACCTTCATCAACAGAGAATGTTGATCGATGATGTTGGAAGTCAAGTTGTTATGAACACCACTAAGTCTCTCATGCCAAATGTCTGATTGGATGATATAGTTGTACAGTCAGACATGATGAATTGGCCTTTTGTGGTGGTGAATGACATAGGTATGCGTAAGGTCTAAGTGGAGTACCAAGAGGAGACTAAAAGTTTCTCTTCAGAAGAAGTGTCTTCTATGGTCTTGACCATGATGAAGGAAATAACCAAGGCTTACCTTGAGAGGATTGTCACAAATACTATCATCGCAGTATCAGACTACTTTAACAATTCACAGCATTTGGCCACCCAACATGCTGGAACTGTCACTGCTCTTAATTTTCTGTGAATCATTAGTGAGTCAATTGCTGTTGCTATTGCTTATGGTTTGGATAAAAAGGTGGATGCTGAGAGAAATGTATTTTATCTTTGGCCTTGGAGATGACACTTTCAATGTCTCTATTCTTACCTCTGAAGTTGGAATTTTTGAAGACAGGTCTACAGCTGAGCATACCCATGGATGTGGAGAGGGCTTTGACAAAAGCATGGTCAACCACTTCATTGCTGAGTTGAAGTGAAAACACAAGAAGGATATCAAAGTGAACAAGAGGGCAACCTGCCCTCTTTGGTCTGTTTGTGAACATGCATAGTTCATTCCATCTTCCAATACTCAGCCCAATACTGAGATTGACTCCCTTTGTGAAGATATTGACTTCTCTACCTTTATCACTTGTGCCTATTTTGAAGAGCTGAGTGCTGACCTTTTCCATGGCACACTGTACCCTGTGGAAAAATCCCTAAGGGATGCAAACTAGATAAATCAGATTACTGACATCATCTTGATGGGTGATCAGCTTACATAACAAATAGAAGTATAGTTCATGAATTTGCTAATTATCCTTACCTACTGTGGACATTAACTGAGATTTAATCTGTATTTGCAATATATATTTGAATTGTGACCACTTTGTTCATTTCATTGATAACCATTTATTAAGTGCTGATTGTATGTGTAAATGGCATTGATATAGATAAAGATAATATCATTTTTGGCTTCATGGATTAGGGCAAGAGGATGTGAAACCTATATAGTGATGGGATGGTATAATGCCAGTTAAAGATCTTCCTCCACCTGTTAATGGAGCTGACCATTAAGGGAAGCTTGATTAGGGTAGATTGTTTTGTAGGAAGACTCACACCTTTTGTTAATTAATGAGGCATTGGGTCATGAGGGTTGTGGTGCCCTCTGGCTCTGAAAAGTGTATATATACTCAGAGATAAAACTTTGTCAGATGAGACTCTTAGTAGCCATTAAGGAGTGCTTCCCTTCTGCCTGGTTTGAAAACCTAGATGTCGGTTCTTTCCTCTCTGGTAACTAGGTGTGCACATAATGGTCAGACAGTTGGATCTGTCTGTTGATCTCTGATGGCTATATTTCTTATGGTCAGACAATTAGGAGCTCTGTCTGTTGGTTTTTATTTCTCAGCTTGTATTTTCTCTGTTGGTGTATGTAATTAAAGAAGATTGTTGACCCCTCAAAAGTTACTTTCCTTTCAGAAAATCAGATCTAAGAACCTGTGCTAGCAGCTCATCCTGGATTTGTCAGGGTACTTGCTGCTACAGATGGTGTTTAACAATAGCAGTGTGGTATATGGAATATTGTAGAGGTACAGAATGCTATATGAGGGAGGAAAAAATCAATTTTGATCTACTGGATGAAACATTGAAGACTTCATGGAGAAGGTGGCCTTTGAACTGGTTCTCCAAAACTAGGAAAGATTCTAAAAGGCAATTGTTGAGGAGGGGTGTGTTTTTGGCAGAGAAGACATAAGAGAAAGACATTTACAAAGTAGGAATAGGTCTGATTAAAGGCAAAAAAGTACTAGAATATACCATGAATTATTCTTAGTCCATTCTGGCTGAAATATTATACACAAGGAAAGGAGAAGTATATGATACAACTTTTACCCTAAGTCTTTCACACACACACACACACACACACACACACACACACGCACACACTTTTCTCCTTGCCCTGTCTTGTTTTAAATGTATGGCTGGAAGCCACAGCTACAATTAAATTCATCTGGTAATTAATGCAAATCATTCGTCCAATAGCCAAAATTAACATTATTATACTTTGGGGGTTTTTTAAGTAAGTTTTTATTGATGCCTTCTGGGTGTTTTTATTTTACAAAATCATAGTTATCCTCATCCTTCTCATTCCCATTCCTAGAATGCCATCGCACATAACAAATAGTATATTTAAAAGACAAAAAAAGGGAGGAGGAAAAAAATCAGTACATCTGGTCAATATGCTAAAAAATATCTGAAAACGTGCAATGTGTAACATCTGTTATTAAAACTCTGTTTTGTTAATTTTTAAACAAATAAAACAATTAACAAATCAAATTGTGCACAGTTATAAACTAACCATGTTTGGATTTATTGCATTGTGGTTTATGCAAATGTAACCTAGGAACTTCTGGCTGCAACTCTTGTTATTGTCAGGTCTGGATTGAGATTCAGAGGAACTAGCCTTGAATTATGACTTGGCTGCTTGTAACCTTTGCAGCATTGAGCAAATAACTTCAACCCTCCTCAGACTCAGTTTTCTCACCTCTAAAGTGAGGTATTTGAGATAGTTTGAGATAGATTTGAGATAGTTAATGTCAGAGATCCATTCAGAGACCCAATGGATCTGTGAATTGCTTCGTGTGAAGGAACTCTGTCACCAGGCTATTCCTTGAGCAAAAGTTCTTTAGAGGTTTTGGTCCAACTCTATTAGGACTTTGGTTCTTGCCCACATGGCTAACTTTTGGAGGATCTGGTCCTCCAGACACCTGCACCAGCAGAAAACAGTCTTTCATTAGCTACTTTTGTCATGTTCTTTCTCCTTACCTCATATCTTAGAGGTCCTAAGATAGCTGATCTAGACCTGGAAGGAACTTCCAGGGCCTGCTTCATTTTACAGACAGGAAAACTGAAGATGAAGGACTTTAAGTAACTTTCCCAAGATCACACAGATAGTATCAAAGGTGGAATTTAAACCCATGTCCTTTGAAATTAGAGTCATTACTCAGTTTCCACTGGTGGAAAAAATCACTCTGTCCCAATACAATATTCTGTTTGTTTTAAAGAAAAAAAACCAGATTATATGTTGCTGTTTTAGAGATATCCATATATACATACATATATATATATATATATATATATATATGCTCACACACAAAAAATATATATACATATGCATAAGTTTAGCTTATTATTCATATTTAAATATGTGTGTATTTGATTGGCTAGATGGCACAGCACATGGAGTGCTGGGCCTGGAGTCAGAAAGACTCATCGTCCTGAACTCATATCCGGCCTTAGACACTTATTGTATGACTCTGGGCAAGTCATTTAAAGCTGGTTCCCTCAGTTCCTCATCTGTAAAATGACCTGGGGGAGGAAGTGGAAAACCACTTGTTTCTTTGTCCAAAAAAAAGAAGAAAACAAACAAACTGGGTCATAAAGAACCAGACGCAACTGAAATGTTCATGTTTAATTCATAATTCCTGGATATTTTCCATCTTATACCATATCCTCCATTCTATTAAAAATTTGCTTCAGTGGTTTTAATGTATCTATTTAGAATATATCTGATATGGACTCTTATGGAACTGTTTTCTAGAGAGATTATACCCTTTTTTATACTTGGGAGAAAATGAAAAGGCAGTTCTAAAATTCTAGAAAAATTTCATCTGTCTATGTGCTTACACTATGCTTACTGTCTTCTGATCTCATAGATTGGGACGTGGAGTTGGAGATGTTCACAATGTGGCATTTTCAATGAAATTATAATATGCAGATAGATCTCAGTTGCAGTGAACTGCCATATAACATTTCCAAACCTATCTTCAAGAGTCTCTCCTCATTCAAGACATTTCTGTTTTTATCTTTTCTGACTTTACCTGCTGTTATCCACAGAAACACTTTTCCTGTAGCATTTTTAGTTCATTTCCCATGCCTGCATCACTTTGCAGAAAAGGAAAATAGGTACACAAAATTCTTAGATACAAAGAATACTTATTCTAGATTCTTAAAGCAAAAATTTCATGCTTTAACCCTCTGAAGCTATAAATACCCACTGGCTGTGGTCTTCTTTTCTCTGGTCATCATATCCAAAAGCTTCCTATAATATTAACTATTCCAGAATTCCTTGACACAAAACAAACTATAGACCAGGTAGATTCTTTGCTGATTGGACTGATTTTGGAGCTGGAAGGGACCTCAGTAAACTGCTGGTCCAGATTTGACATTTTGATAAGAATGTCTGATAAAATGCCATAACTAGTTGAAAACTGGACACAGACTCAAAGACGATAGGCTGCCCTACCCCAGCAAATCGACTAGTATAGTAACAACAGAAGCATGCTTACTGGTATGAATGTGTGGAAATATTTGCAGTTTACTAAATTTGGGCTGCAATGACCTTTATTTAATCCTGGTTCTCCTATTTGCTACTGAAACGACATTGCACAAAATTACTTAATCTGTCTGGGCCCTAGGTTTTTTTTTTAATCTACTAATAAGAAGGTTGGATTCGATGCTCTACAAAGAATATTCCATTTCTAGGATGTGTTCTTATGACTACCCTGACTACTGAGACAGGTAGACATCCAAAGTCATTGAGAAATAAAAATTACAACTGAGGTAAGTCAACTGACACTTTGTCCAGAAGTGCTGAAATTTTGGGATCCCAGAAATTTAACACGTGCACCTTTAGAAAAAGCTGAGCTTAGCACCAAGCTAGCAAAAATAATTGGTTGAAATAGGAAGTTGTCAGATCAAGGACATCTAATGATATTAGATGTAAGCCACTATAGTAACTAATTATACCTCTTGCTCAACTGAATCTATCTTAATTATTCCTTTTTAATTTTATTTTTCTGCTTCTGAATTTGAAAAACATCAAAAAAGGGAGTAGTTCCAAATGCAAAACAGAACAGAAAAAATTGGATGAAAATGAATTATATGGGAAACTGCAAGTCTCCCAGCTTACTTTTAAAACCTATGTAATAAGTTCAACCTATTACATGCTTGTATTTCCCACTGAACTTCTTTCTCTTCCTTCATGTACATTTTTATGACTTCTTTCCCCCTTTTTTCTTTTTTTTTTTTTTTTTGCAGCACTATTGCTAGGTCCCCTCTTCCTCCACACACTACTCAAAATACCTCCTAAGGTAAAAAACATAATGCTTGTAACAAATAAACCAAGTCAAACAAAAGAAATTCACATATTTTCCATGTCCACAATATATATGTCATTGTGTACCTTGGATCTCTTACCCCTCTCAGAAGGAGAGTAGCATGCTTTATCATGAGTCCCCTGTTGTCTTGACTGGTCATTGTACAGTAAATTTTCCCACTTCTTTTTCTTTACAATGTTGCCACTATATACATTATTTTTCATTTATGCTCACTTCATTCTGTAAAAGTTCATGCAAATAATTCTTGAAACTGTCCTTTTTACAATTTCCTAATATTCTATCACATTCATATGCTATAATTTTGTTCAGCCATTCCCTTCATAATGGTCACTGTTTTGTTTACAATTCTTTACTATGGCAAAAGGAGCTTCTATACATAGTTCTTGTAAAAATGTTGGGTTTTTTTGACTTTGTTCTTTTTGTTCTGTAGACCTAATAAAGATATTGATTGGCAATTATTTATTATGCTATTGTCACAGCCTGAGTTATATTGTTAATTTGACTATGTCCTCTGTGCTTTTTTCCTTTATCACCCAAATTGCTACTTTGAGCTCTGTCGGAAATACTTTCTTTAAAGAGCTGTAGCATTTTATCTCTTCATTATGAAGAGTATACTAAAACATTTTAATCAGTCAATCATCTTCCCTTGACGACAAACTACAATTTGTCAATATATGCAGTTAGACTAGCCGACTTCCTCCCAACTCTAAATATGTGATCCTAGCTCTAAAAGAAGCCTTGAAAATTTAGGTATCTGGTACATCTTTTGCTGTCTTGCCCTGCTGTGCCTCATGTCCCACAAGTTGTTGTAATTCATAGGGATTTGGCTAAGGGGAGTGCATCTGCCATATGCTTCTCACCATACTTTCTGCTTATGTCAGCAGTCCCAGAGGGGAAAGAGCAATTGACAGTGGCTGCTGGTCTGATCTCTCCCTATTTCCCTAAAGTTAAATTTAATCGTATTATAGGTAGTGATAGTCACTTCTTCTAGTCCCTCAAATTTGTTTAAGTAGAGCCAAGAAACAAGAATGATTTTTATGAATAAGTTTAGAAAACCATTTTACAAACATGGTTCCAAGAAAAATCATGATTTAAAATTCAGTAATATAAATTCATCAATTTAATTTTTTTGCTTTTAATTAAATAGAAGAACATTTCAAGTTTACAATTGTAATCCCAACTGGTCCCTCACTGTGGTAAGGGAATCCTATTACATCTCCCTCATTGATTCACTATTGCACTAACCACTATAGCTTTTGAAACTTTTCCCTCCCTCTGAAACCTGACACAGTTCTCCTTCCCCTCATCCTCTCACCTGACAGTTTTGCTTCATATTTTGTTAAAAAATAATTGAGGCCATTTGCTGAAGGATACTAGATGCTGCAATGTATAGAGCATAACACCTGAAACTAGGAAGATTTTAGCTCAAATGCAGCCTTTCTATACTTACTAGCTGTGTGACCTTGAATGAGGTGCATCTTAGAAGGTTTTTTCATTAATTTGATTCCAAATGTGAATGTATTAAAATGTCAGTAGTACACCAAAAAAGTTAGCTAAGCTATGAATGGAGGAAAATTTTTCTAGTAGACTGCTGGCTTTCCAACATTTAATTGGTGGATAGAGAGGTCATTACTAAGATGTACTGAAATGTCATTCCTATGGATACAAGGAACTTTCACATGGCAAAGATAGAAATCAGATGAGTGCTATTATAATAAATATTTCACCATCACAAAAAAACCACTAGCAAATTCCATATTTTACAATTTTTGCAAACACTAGTGAAGTTGCTTCCCAGTAACTTACTTTAAATATTCTCTTGAGATTGTTTGTTGTAGAATCTGACCTATTATTATTTCTGACTAGTGTATATATATATATGTATATATATATACGCACATGTACATATATACACATAAACATATACATACATTTGTGTGATGTGTTCAAATATTTCAGTGCTAAAGGCTTTAGGCAATTTGAGTCAGTATCATTCATTTAGACAAAATGGTCCCTCTGGTCGGTCTTCTAAGTAGCTTAGGCATCTATCTCCACATATAATACAAGGAAAAGCTGCTTATAACAATTCCCTCCTACGGAAAGGCTGACTTGGGGTATTTTGTTCAGGACTTTTAAAGACATCAGATAAAAATGCAGAAAAGTAGTAAAGGGTTATTGAGAAATTTTTCAGACCTTCTGCTTACAAAAATAATACCAATGATTTTGTCCTACTGGATAAGTACAGTGATGTACATCACTGGTGCTAATGCTGTGTTTAAATGCAAGTTGAGGATGTGCAGTGACTGAGAGGCTAAGCAGTGTCTATTTTTTTTTACATGAAATACATTCATTTCATTAAAGAATGTTCTGAAAACGTGAAGGAAAATTTTAAACTGTTTACCTTCACCCACAGCCTCCTCTCCAAAGTTGCTGTTATAGTCCTATGAACAATAAAGAGAATCTTAATTTAAGGCCAGGAAGTTCTCATTAAGGGTTTTCATTTAAGAATGAGATACAGATTGAAGCATACTGTTTTTGCTTTATTTTTCTTGAAGTTATGTGTGTTTGTGTGTGTGTGTGTGTGTGTGTGTGTGTTTTGTCTATGGGCATATCCTCAGATTATTTTTTAATTTTAAAAGGTGAGTATTTTCTATCCCAGCCTTAGTGTCAACCTCTTGGGTTTTCCTCTCTTAGTGATAGACTTGAGTCAGGGTCTTTTTTGCTTCCAATGGAGCTAGGAAATTTAGAGAATATAGACAGTTCTGTCCTGACCCAGCCCATTAAGGATGGCAGCATTGTCTATAAGATGGCTTCTGTGTGTCCACTCACTCCCCTTCCCTTCCCAGAGTAGTTAGTCATTTAGCACTCTGTGGCTGCACACCTCATCCTGGCCCCATCCCTACCCTTGATCCCTTTTCGTTTCTCCCCAGCACCCAGAACCAGCTTTCTCCAGTAGCTAATTCTGGATGCATTGCTTCCCTCCTCTCCCTCCCTAACTCCTTAACTGGCTCTAGCAGCAAATGTAATTAGGGATAGATTCGCTACATAGATACATTTGGATGGATTAAATGACCTTTTGAGATCCATCAAATTTAAAATAATCTAACATTATTTAAACTTGCCAGTCTGAAAATTCCCACATACTATTTAACAACATTTCCCCTATCATGAACCGTGCCAAGTGCTACCAATCTCATGCGTTGTCTTTCAGACTAAATTAATTATGTCAACCCAACTGCAGCATGTTTTACAATCTGATAATTTTATTAGCTGTCTAGATCCTTTAACTATATCATATAGTATGAGCCACATAAATAAAATCAGTTCTCATTATCACATATTGAGCACTAATTCTCTCTCTTTTGTGACCTCAAAGCTAAAAAAATTATTCAGAAAATGCTTTTTTTTTTTGCAGAATTAATTTCAAACCTTTTCAAAAAATAAGCTGCATTCTAATTTTTAACGCTTGTTATTTTCTTATTGGCTGCTTCTTAAATTAGAAAAAAACAAAAGAACCTAAATCTTTTGTACACGCCAACAGGAAGCACTTAGAAGCCTTATAGTTACCTGTTACTTTACTAACCGTTTTCATGTATGCAGGTAGGAGTTACAAGAGTTCTGCAGGACCTCTCATCAACTGTAATAATGACTTCTTTTTTCTGCTCCAGGAATCACTGTGGCAGATAGAGTTGCTTACAAATCTATATTCTCTAAAAATCACAACACATTTCAGTGGGGTTCTGGAATAAGCTGGTTCCTGTAGAAACTGGCTTAAAATCCAAAATTGGAAATTGATCTCCATTTCAGTAATGATGATCCTTTGTGTTGGCTCCATGTTTTTCAGACATACTCTAAACATGGACATTGCTTCTGGGCCAATGGTATATAATACAGTCATGGGCCAGTGGTATATTAAGATATCAGGGGTCTTTTCACTTAGCTTACAATATTTTAATTTTTAAGTAAGATATCTAAATATAAAACAGCATCTTAAGAACTTTTTTTAAACATTTAAAGTTGTATTTTAAAATGAATTAATGCAAATAATTCACTTATTCTGGTCTTTCATTTTTATAACATAAGAATCTATAAGATTCTGAGAAAAATGGATAGATAAAATATATAAATTATAAATTGAATGTAATTGTAAGTAGTATAAGATTCCTATTAAAGAATTTGAGAAAGTTTGAAAATGATTAAGTGGAATGTTGAAAAATGACAAAAGAATGTGTTTTTCCTGAAATGACACTCAAGAATTTTTTGTGTATTTATTTAAAAAAAAATTACCCCCAGAAACTTGTAAAAACAATTTTTGACATTCATTTTTAAAACTTTGAGCTCCAAATTCTCTTGCCTCCTACCTCCTTCCCCATTAAGAAGGCAAGGAGTTTGATATACTTTATATGCGCTTAGTAATTAAAAATGAAATAGTCATGTTGTGAAAGAAAACATAGAGAGAAAAACTCAAGAAAAATAAAGTTTTAAAAAAAGTGTGGTTCAATCTGTATTCAGATACAATCAGTTTTTTCTCTGGGGATGGAGAACATTTTTCATCATAAGTCCTTGAGTGTTTTCTTGGATCATTGCATTACCAATAATAGCTAAATCATTCATAGCTGATCATCTTACAATAATACTGTTACTTTGTACATAGTACAATTTACTTTTCTTCACCTCCTGCAGGTCTTTCCAGGTTTTTCTGAGAGCATTTGACTCATCATTTCTTATATTACAATAATATTCCATCATAATCACATACCACAACTTTTTCAGCCATTCCCAAATTGATAGACATTCCTTCAATTTGTAATTCTTTGCCTCGGAAATGGGCCGCTATAAATATTTTTGTACATACAGGTCCTTTTTCTTTTATAAAAATATTTTTTGGGGGATATGGTCCTAGTAGTCATATTACTATATCAAAGAATATGCAAGTTTTCTAGCCCTTTGAGTATAGTTCCAAATATCTTAAAAGAATAGTTGAATCAGTTCACAACTCAGCCAACTATGCATTAGTGTCTCATTTTTTTCTACATCTCCTCCAACATTTGTCATTTGTCTCTCCTGTCTTATTAGTCACTCTAGTAAGTATGAGGTAGTATCTCAAAATTGTTTTAATTTTCATTATGCCACCCAATTGTGAGTTAGAGGATTTTTTCATATGACTATAGATAGCTTTGATTACTTTACCTGAAAACTGATCATATCTTTGGATCATTTGTCAGTCACAGATGGCAATTTTTAAAAATTTGACTCAGACCTCTATATATTTGAGAAATGAGACCTTTGTAAAAGAAACTTGCTTCAAAATCTTTTCACAGTTACCATTGCTAACTGTATTCCTTTCCTCCATTTATTCTCTTCTTTCTCTCCTTTCATCCTGTCCCTCCCCAAAAGTGTTTTGCTTCTAACTGGCCCTTCCCCCAATATGCCCTCCCTTCTATCATCCCCTACACACTTTCTTTTATCCCCTTCCCTCCTATTTTCCTGTAGGGTAAGACAGCTTTCTATACTCAATTGAATATGTATGTTGTCCCCTATTTGAGCCAATTTCGATGAAAGTAAGATTCATTCACTTCCCCCCAAAGAGTAAACCTTCCACTATAAAAGCTTTTTCTTGCTTTTTTAATTTAAGATAATTGACCCCACTCTACATCTCCCTTTCTCTTTCTACCAGGGAACTCCTCTCTCTCCCTTTAATTTGTTTTTTTTTTTTTTAGATATCATTCTTTCATATTCAACTTATACTTCTGCCCTGTCTCTCTCTCTATACTCCCTTTATATATGCTATCCTCTTACCCTAATAATGAAAAAATTCTTATGAGTTACCAGTATTGTCTTCCCATTTTGGGATGTAAACAGTTTAACCTTATAAAGTCCCTTATGATTTCTCTTTCCTGTTTACTTTTTTATGCTTCTCTTGAGTCTTGTATTTGAAAGTCAAATTTTCTGTTCATTCAGCAAGAATGCTTGAAAGTCCTCTATCTCATTGAATTTCCATTTTTCCCCTGAAAGTATTATATTTGCGGGGTACAAATTTCTTGGTTTTAATACCAGCTCCTTTGCCCTCTGGAATATGATATCAAGCTCTCTAATGCTTTAATGTAGAAGCTGGTAGATCTTGTGTTATCCTGATTGTGGCTCTCCCATACTTAAATTGTTTCTTTCTGGCTGCTTGTAATATTTTCTCCTTGACCTGTGAACTCTGGAATTTGGCTATAATGTTCCTAGCAGTTTTCATTTTGGGATCTCTTTCAAGAGGAGATCATTAGATTCTTTCAATTTCTATTTTACCCTCTGGTTCTAGAATGTTATGGCAATTTTCCTTGATAATTTCTTGAAAGGAGATGTCTGGGCTTTTTTGTTATCATGGCTTTCAGGTAGTCCAATAATTTTTGAACTATCTCACCTGGATCTATTTTCCAGGTCAGTTGTTTTTTGGAATGAGGTATCTCACATTGTCTTCCATTTTTCATTCTTTTGGTTGTGTTTTATTGTTTCTTGATTTCTAGTAAAGCTATTAGCTTCTACTTGCTCCATTCTGTTTTTTTCACATTCACACCTTTTTTAAAAAATATAAGGGATTATGGAATGAAAACTATGATGTATGAATACATAGTGGGCTTTGATCAATCCCTAGGCAAGAGTCACTAAATCTCAATGGCTTTACATAGATCTAGCATGAACAAGTAACCCAAGGATTTTAACCAGAGTAAGAATTTAACTAGGTGGTTGCAGGAAAACAACATTCTAAAGTGAATGGATATAGGATGGATGAGAGGAGAGATGAGTCTAGGAAATTAAAGATGTAAAATAGAAAGAGAAGATTTTAGAGACATGCAGCCTCAAGTCATTTAGGCCCTGTTTGGACAGTCACCTTGGCAATGCCCAGGCTGATACAGCATTCAGAACTAGGTAATAAAAGTAACCACAAGACAAGAAGCCCTTGACTTTTTTTCAGATATGACAGGTCTTCTACCTTGGGCTGACTACACCAACCATTGTTTTCAGCATGTTTCCATGGGAGGAAAGGGGATCAAGGGAGGTTCTAGTTCAACAGAACAGAACCAGAAATAATCCTATGAATATGTCTCCTTGCCGTATGTTTGACAGAAGTCTGTTTACAAGTTAAGTACTCCTTTTCATATAGCTCTTGCTTGTGTCAGAGAAGTTATTTAGACTATTTTGAAACCTGTGTTTAGGATGGTACCAATTGTTCTCTAAATACAGAATATCATGCAACATGATTGTTCAGTCAGAAATGACAAATATGAGGACTTCAGAGAAGAGTAGGTAGCTTTTCATGAACTGAGAGCTAAGAGAATTATTCTTTGTATGTGTATGTACTTGTGTAAATAAGCACACACATACACACACATATATGTATGTATGCATGTTTGTATACATATGTGTACACACAGTTATAACAATATGAATGAAAAGTTCAAATGGAGTTTGAACTCTCAATGGTTGGTTGTTGTCCTTCATTTTCAAAGAAGACCAACATGACATCGTTATGTTAGAGTCAAGTTACAGTGCATCCGACTATAGCTGATCAGAATTCTCTACCAGAGGTCTGGCACAAATAGTCCATGTGAACATTTGGAGTGGATTATCTAAATTTGTGAATTTTGTGTTTCTTTTGAGTTGCTTCACTTTTGCTTTGCTCATAGAGCACAGTGCCTTCTTTGATGCAGGTAAGCCTTGCTTGGTGGTCTTGTCCCAGCATCTTCCTTGTCACACACTCAATTCCAGAGTTTCTTTAGAGAGACCTTGAGAATGCCCTTGTATTGCTTCTTCTAACCACGATGAAAGCATATGTCCTTGTCTGCCCATTGTAATTTTTTACTTGCCACATCTAATGGCTTTTAAATTTTTTTCTTCTTTTTTGACCTCTTTACAGCTTTTGCCATTGTTTATTGATCAGTCAGTAAAAAACAAACAAACAAAAAAAAACCCAAAAAAACCAGTTGTCAAAAGACAACTCCTGCCCTCAGGGAGCTCTCAATCTAATGGGAGATAACATGCAAATAACCATGTTGAAATAAGTAGTCTATAGAATAAATAAGAAATGATCAACAAAATAAAAGCACAAGAGTGATTGGGAAAAAATTTCCTATAGAACTTGGTATTTTAACTGGTACTTGAAGGATGTCAGGTGGCTCAGGAGGTGGAAACATGGGAGAGCATCACCTTCTTCTTGACATTTTCTTCTCTCTAGGTTTTTGCTACACCTCTCTCTCCTGGTTCTTCTCATACTTGTTAGACTGCTCTTTCTTAATTTCCTCTGCAGGATTTTTGAGGAAATCATGGTCATTTAAGGTGGGTACTCTCAAGGATCAGTCCTTGATCTTCTCTTCTCTCCATTCTATTTCACTTGATGATCTTTTTAGACCTTCATGGATTCAATTTTCATATCTATGTACAGGATTCTTAATTTTTCTTATCCAGACCTAATTGCTCTCCTAATCTCTACACTCAGATATCCAACTGCCTGTTAGACATCTCAAGCTGATCCCATAGACATCTTAAACTCAACATGGCTAAAACTGATCTCGTTATCTTCCTCCTAAACCCTTACTCTTTTCTAACTTTCCTATTACTGTTGAGGATACTGTGATCCTGCTGGTCATCCAAGTCATCCTCAACACCTCACTCTCTCTTATCCCCAAACATCAGATCAGATGCCAGGTTTTGTCCTTTGTAACATCTCTATCTTTTTTCCTCTCCTTTGAAACTGCTGCCATCCTGGTGCAGTCTCTCTCGACCCTCATGACTGGGCTCCTACAAAAGCCATTGATTTGTCTCCCTGCCTCAAGTCTTTCTGCACTCCAATCCAATATCCATTCAGCTGTCAAATTAATTTTCTTAAAGCTGACTGTGTCATCCTCCTATTCAATATACATTAATGGTGCTTTGTCACCTCCATGATCAAATGTAAAATACTCTTTTTGCCCTTGACAATCTGTCTCCCATCCTCCTTTCTAGTCTTTTTATACCCTTTTCTGAGATCCAATGACAGTGGCCTCTTTGCTGTTTCTCCCACAAGATGCTCTGTCTCCAGACTCTAACAATTTCATTTACCGTTTTCTATAGATTGATTAATGTTGTTTTTGTTTTTTTTTTTTTTGCTTTGGTCTCTTGTCATTAGTAAGAATTACTGTATCAAACTATGTTGCAATTCCCTCCTTCTTTCCCTGAAGGAAATTAATTTCCATAAATATCTTTGAATAAAGTTGGTTTCTAGTTTCAATTTTTATCTTCATTGAAGTGTTAGGATCACATATCTTCTCCTTATCATCCCAAGATTTCAGTGGAATTTCTTTTTATCTTCCTGTCTCTTCAGACATTTATCACTTGGTTCTTTCATAAACAATGGTTATGTTCTGTTGTTGATTTGAATATTATAAAATAGTATCCTATTGATCAATAATCAATAAGTTTTTGTTAAAAGTTGGCTATGGGAGATGGATTCAAAGTGGCAGAGTAGAGGTAACAACCCAGGTGAACTCTCCCAATATTTCCCTTCAAAAAACTTCAAAATAATGCTCAAAATTGAATTCTGGGGCAATAGATCCAACAAAAGGTTGAGGTAGGACTTTGTTCTAGCAAGAGACAACTTATGAGGTCTGTAAGAGAGGCCTGTGATGCCAGGGTGAGGGCCAGTTCAAAGCAGACTTCATGGCAATATTAGAGGTGAATTTTAGAAGTGGCTGTGACAACAGCAGCAGCAACACATTTGAAATCTCTTATCCCAGAAACAGTAAAGGAATTGGATGACTGGGCAGGAAAAGATTAGTCTGAAAGGCAAAAGAACTAAGATCACAACCAAAAATAACTACCTAGAAAATACTTCAGCGGGGAAATGGATGTTTAATGAAACAACTTTCTTTTTTGTGAGGAATTAAGGGACTTGTCACACGACTAGTAAGTGCCAAGTGTCTGAGGCCAGATTTGAGCTTAGATCTTATTGACTCCCTGGAAGATGCTCTATTTATTGCACCATCTAGCTACAGCAAATAGATGACTTTCAAGTATTCCTGAGGAAAAGACCAGAGCTTAATAGAAAATTTGACATTCAAACACAAGGCTCAAGAGAAGCATAAACAGGTAAACAAACATGAAAGAAAAATCATAAGGGACTCAATAAGGTTAAATTGTATTCCTATATGGGGAAATGATACATGTAACTCTTAAGAACTTTATCATTATTAGGACAGTTAGAAGGAGTCTACCTTAGTAGATGTCACTGTTGTGACTTGATTATGTTGAGGTGATATAAAGAAATAAAACAGTGACAAAGAATAATAAAGAATAAAAAAAGAGGAAAGGAAGAAGAAGAATGGGAAAAATTATCTCACAAAAAAGAGACACACAAGGAAGAACTTTTACAGTGTAGGTGGAAAGAGAGAAGTGATAGGTAATGTTTGAACCTTGTTTTCATTGGAATTAGTTTAAAGAGGGAAGAATAAATTGTCTCTCTCTCTCTTTTCTCTATTGTGTATAGAATTCTATCTTATTTAACAGGAAAATGGGAGAGGAAGGGGATAAGAGAAAAGGGTGGAATAATAAAGGGGAGGGCAGATTAAGGAAGAAAGTGATAGGAGCAAAACAGACTTTAAAGGAGGGACAGCACAAAGAGAGAAAAAAAGAAATAGAAGAAAAGAACATGTGGGAAATGTCATTAGTAATCATAAGGGTGAATATGAATAGGATGAACTCACCCATAAAACAGAAGTAGATCGACTGATGAATTAGAAACTAAAATCCAACAATATGTTGTTTTAAGAGATACAGTTGAAACAGAAAACACACACACAAAGGACCCACATGTACAAAAATCTTTTTTGTGGGGGTCAAGAACTGGAAATCAAGGGGATGCCCATCAATTGGGAAATGGGTGAGCAAGTTGTGGTATATGAATGTAATGGAATACTATTGTGCTATAAGAAATGACAAACAAGTGGACTTCAGAAATGCCTGGATAGACTTATATGAACTGATGCTGAGTAAAATGAACAGAACCAGGAGAACTTTATACACACTAAAAGTTCACAGTGTGTGAGGACTGTGTTTGATAGACTTAGTCTTTCACAGTAATGCAAAGATCTAAAGCATTTCCAAAGGACTCATAATGCAAAATGCCATTAACATCCAGAGAAAGAACCATGGAGTCAGAATGCTGATTGAAGCAGACTATTTTGCCTTTTGTTATGTTTGTTTTTGCTTAGTTTTACTCATGCTTTCATTCATTTTAATTCTTTTATGCAATATGACTAATGTGAAAATGTGTTTAATAAAAGTGTATGTGTAGGGCCCATATAAGATTGCATGCCATTTTGGGAAGGCAGGGCAAAGGAGGGAAAAAAGTTTAAAACTTATGGAAGTGATTGTTGAAGATTGAAAATAAATAAATAAACTTGGAGGAAAAATAAATAAATAAGAGTTGCTATTAAAAAAGACAAAAAAAAAACCTCACACACAGAGTTAAAATAAGGGACTAGAGCATAATCTATTATGATTCATTTGAAATGAAAAAAGGTAGGGATAGCAATCATGATCTCAAACAAGCAAAAACAAAAAGTAAAGTAAATTAAAATAGGTAATCAGCAAGTTTCTTTGATAAAGGCTTCATTTCTCAAGTATAATAGGTAACTGAAGCAGATTTATAAAAATAAGAGTCATTCCCTGTTTGATTAATGGTCAAAAGATATGGGTAGGCAGCTTCCATGAGTGGGGAGGGGGTAAGTGAGAGAAGTTGGAACTCAAGGTTTTAGGAATGAATGTTGAGAATTGTTTTTGCATATACCTGGGAAATAAGAAATACAGGTAAAGAGGTATAGAAATTTATCTTGCCCTACAAGACGAGAGAAGATGGGGATAAGGGAAAGGAGGTGTGTGATTGAAGGGAGGACAAATTTGGGGAAGGGGTAATCAGAATGCATGGCATTTTGGGGTGGGGAGGGGAGAGATGGGGAGAAAATTTGGAACTCAAATTTTTTTGGAAATGAATGTTGAAAACTAAAAATAGATAAACATTAAAAAACAATTGCCCTTGTAATTTTAATGGGATTTATGATTTTCCCTGCCCATTAATAGGTCACATGTGGAGCCTATTAAGGGAAGTTTGCTTAGGGAAAGCTTGTTTGTAGGAAGACTTGCAAACCTTTTGGCACAATGTTGATTATGCATTGAGTCATGAGTGTTGTAATACCTTCAGGTTCTGAGAAATATATATATACTCTGAGTTGATATTTTGCTTTGGGGGCTTGCTTATGAGAGGGACCTTGTGATTCCCTGGTTGAGACTCTGAGTAGCCATATGTTCAGAGTTCCCCAAGTGCTCAGATGTATAAGCTCTCTTGATCCTGGGATGTATATAAAGTGTATAGCAATGTTACTTTGATTCAGGCAGCAGAACCTTGTCTGTTGGTCTTTTTTCTCTGATTATATTTTCTCTGTTTATATTTTTTCTGAGGTTCAGGGTACCGACTTTTCCCTTGAACTAGTGAATATAATTTAAAAAGATTGTTGATGCCTTACATAGCTATCTTTCCTTGTAAAGCAAATCTAAGAACCTGTGCTAGCGGCCATCCTGGGTATGCCAGTGTGGTTGCCTTTAAAACTGTTCACTCATTTCAGTCATGTCTGACTCTTCATGACTCCATTTGATGTTTTCTTGGCAAAGACAGTAGAATGGTTTGCCATTTCCTTTTAGCTCCTTTTACAGATGAGGATACTGAGGCAAACAGGGTTAAGTGACTTGCCTGGGGACACATAGGTAGTGAGTGTCTGAGTCTGGATTTACACTCAGGTCTTCTGACTCCAGGCCTGGCACTTCATGCACTCCTATGTCACCTAGCTGGCCCCAAATACACACACACACACACACACACACACACACACACACACTATATTTATCTATCTATATTTATTTATGTGTGTGTGCAATGGAATGAGGGGAGTCAACATGATACAGTGAATAGATTATTAGACTTGGAGCCTGGAAGAACTGTTCAACTTGCCTCTGATACACATATATTGAATCTGTGTTCTGAGCATACCAATTAATCTGTGGAGCTCTTAAGCAATTCTAAGACTAAAATTTCAGAACAGTTGCTAACATACATTGGTATAAAAGTTTCCTCAGAAGTTTAAGCCCATTCCAATAAAATGATGAGTCCAATAAAAAAGCATAAAAGTATATGCATATATAGCATGTTTACACACTAAGAGACATATTCTAAAGTATTAGACACAAATAAAAATGATGGTCACTAAAATGAACGTAAGGATCTCAGCAGGCAGCATGTTGACATAGGAAAATACATGTTAACATTATTCGTGTTCTATTGGATTTTTATTTATTTTGTTAAATACAAACTACGTTTTATCTGGATTGGCCTCACTCAGGAGGCATTCATAAGTATTACAGGCCCTGTATCTGATAACTCTTTTCTAATTAATGAGTTCATAAAATTTATTGATTAAGTATATGTATATAATAACTTAGCTTTTTCAGAAATTATACTCAAGAAATGTTGTACGTATTTAATCATTCTAATGGGAGGTGTTTTCAGGTAAACTTTTTAAATTAAAGGATGTAATATGAATTACATTTAACCCTAACATTCACTATTAGAAGCATTTTGTCAGTTTCAGTGACTCTTCCTACCCTCACATCTATCTGTCACCCCTACTAAAAACATTCTTCAAGGTACGTGACTTAGTATTAGGTCACTTAAATCATTTCTCTATATTATATATTAGAAGGGTTTAACTTTTTCTGTGTCCTAAGCTTCTTCGGCAGTCCACTGAAGCCTATGCAATCCTTCTTAGAATAATACCTTTTTTTAAGCAAAATAAAACATATAGGATTGCAAAGGAACCAAATGTATTGAAATAGTTATATAAATACTTTTTTTTTTCTTTTAGGATTCACAGACCTCAGACAAAGAGCTGTTGTAGACAGAAGGTAATTTATTAGCCTAAACCAGAGGTTCTCAAACTTATTTGGCCTACTGCCCCCTTTTAAAAAATACTCAGTAACCCCCCAAAAAACTGTTTTTTTTAACCTTTTAATTTTTTTTGAAGTTTGCATTATTTCAAAAGATGTAAAATATTTTAAAATGACATCTTAAATTTAATAATTTGTTGTAAATATGTGGTTTTTTCTGAAAGAAGATTTTGATGACACAATATAACATTCTATCATAAAAAGACATTGCACACACATATTCCTGCCAATGCATGCTGTACTTCCCAACAATGTACGACATGCTTGTTTGCCAAAACTTGCTTGTTAAGACCTGACTTGGTGGACTTGACCATTGATTGGTTATAACTCAAATTTTGTGGGTTATTTGGAAAATAATGTAATCACTATGACTTTAACTCTTACAAAGCAGGTGAAACATATACAAATGTTTTTTGAAAATTTTCATGTCTTTTTTTCTTATGCTTCCAACACCACCTTATTTTTATTCACTGCCCCTCAATTGCACCAGAGGTTACTACCACCACTACCACCCCCAAATGTTTCCAACTCCTGACAAGGGATGGTATCACCTACTTCGGGAATCTATGTAAAATCTCTCCCTGTTTTCAGATTATGGGGAAGGAAGATAAGTTTTAAGCTTTAAGGGAGTATTGCCTGATTCTCGGCAATTTTTAAAACTTTCTTCTTCCTCTTCTTCTTCCTTTTCTTCTTCTCTTTCTTCTCCTTATTCTCCTTCTCTTCCTTCTCCTCCTTCTCTTCCTCCTCCTCTTCCTTCTTCTTTTTCTTCTTCTGTTTCTTCTCTTCATCCTCCTCATCCCCCTCCTCTGTCATCATCATAGTCATCTTCCTACTGCTCCAACCTTCTTCCTCTTTTTCCTCTCCTCTCCTCTTCTCCTTTTTCCTCTTGTTCCTCTCTTTTCCCTTCTTCTTCTTCTCCTCCTTCCCCTCCTTTTCCTTCTCTTCCTCTTCCTCCTCCCCTCCTCCTCCTTAATTATCATCATCTTTGAAGGATGGTCAGGCATTTAGCAATATAACAGATGTATTGTCCAAATGTAGCCACTGGATATTAAAAGATCTGGAAGAAGGTCTCCAGCCAGTTGGGTAATGGGGATGCTAATATCTAGCTCTTTAAAAGACAAGTCACTTTCCTTTTGCAGAGTCTCACCTTCCTAGACCATGAATTAAGGAAGGCGACCTAAATGATCTCTAAAAATTACCTTCCAACACTAAATTCTATGGTTCTCTGACTTACCTTGCCTACTTATTATGGCTATTCTGAATATCAAGTGAGATGATATATGTAAAAGTGTTCAGGACGATGGAGCCAAGATGGTGGAATAAAAGCAGGGACTTGTTTGAGCTCTCCTGCAAATCCCTCTAAATGCCTGTAAAAAATGACTCTAAACAAATTCTTGAGTGGTAGAACCCACAAAATGAAAGAGTGAAACAAATTTCCATCCAATGACAACCTGGACGGTTGACAGAAAAGGTCTGTTTCACCAGTCTGAGAGAAGAGCTCAGTGCAGTGTGCACCACGCTGGGGCACAGCTGGGGCAAGGTCAGGCCTCAGGGGACTGAATCACTGGTAGCTATGGCAGTTTCTAGACTTCTCAAAGCACAAATGCCAAAGATAACTTAGAAGATCGGTAGGAAATGTATGTCAGACCTCAGAGAGAGAAGAGCAAGGTCTTTCCCCAGCACCAGGGAGGTGGCAGCTGCAGCAGTGGCACTGGCTGTTTCTGGAGTTCTCAGGCACAGATAGCAGCATGATCAAGCAGTTGATCACAGGGGGAATGCATGCATCTCTTTGCTGGTACTTAGGCAGGGTTGTCTTGCTTTGCCCATGCCAGGATCTGGGTCACAGTCCTGAGTGGTGGTCCTGGAGTGAGGAGGAGCACTGATGTGTTGGAACTTGTGATGGTGGTGGAATGGGAACTCCTCACAGTTCCAAGGCATCAAAGGAAGCTTGTGGTCACTCACAGACCAGAGCATAGGCCAGGAGATGAGTAAACTCCTCTCCTTTGATCATATCACTTTGGAAGAATTGAAAATTTACAGGTCTCTAAAAGTATCTCTGAAAACAGCTGCACAAAACCCCTGAAGATTGGGACAGTACACACCATACACTGGAAGCAGAGTCTTACTTTGATGAAGTGCTAAATAGTCAAGCAACTAACTGGGAAAAGGAGCAAACAATGGGAAAAAATTGAACTATAGAATCTTTGGTGACAAGGAAGATCAAAACATACAAGTAGAATACAACAAAGTCAAAGTTCCTACATCCAAAGCCTCCAAGAAAAATACAAATTGGATGGAAGACCTTAAATGGATTTTGAAAATCGTGTAAGAGAAATAGAGGAAAAATTCGGAAGAGAAATGAGCAGTGCAAGAAAATCATGAAAAATGAGTCAACACCTTACTAAAGGAGATTTCAAAAATGCTGAAGAAAATAACACCTTAAAAATAGAATAGCCAAACGGGAAAAGAGGTCCAAAAAGCTAACGAGGAGAAGAAAGCCATGAAAAGCAGAATCGGTCAAATGGAAAAGGAGATCCAAAACTCACTGAAGAAAATAATTCCTTCAAAATCAGAGTGCAGCAAATGGAAGCTAATGATTTTATGAGAAATCAAAAAATTTAAAAAAAAACAAAAAAAATGAAAAAATAGAAAACAATGTGAAATATTTCATGGGAAAAACAATTGAAAATAGATCCAGGAGAGAGAATTCTAAAATTATTGGACTACAAGAAAGTCATGATAAAAAAAGAGCCTTGACATCATCTTTCAAGAAGTTATCAAAGAAAAATGCCTTGATGTTCTAGAACCAGAGATGGAAATAGATATTGAAAGAATCCACTGATCACCTCCTGAAAGAGATGCCCCAAAGAAAACTCTTAGGAACATTGTAGACAAATTCCAGAGTTCCCAGGTCAAGAAGAAAATACTGCAAGTAGCCAGAAGGAAACAATTCAGGTATGGTGTAGCCACAGTCAGAATAACACAAGATTTATCACTTTAAGGGACTGGTGGGCTTGTAATATGATATTCCAGAAGTCAAAGGAGCTAGGATTAAAATCACAGATCACCTACCCAGAAAAAAATGAGCATAATACATCAGGAGAAAAAAACAGATATTCAGTGAAATAGAGGATTTTCAAACATTCTTGATGAAAAGACCAGAGCTAAATAGAAAATTTGAATTTCAAATGCAAGAGTCAAGAGAAGCATGAAAAGGTAAACAGTAAATAGAAATCATAAGGGACTTATTAAAATTGAACTGCTTATATTCCTACATGGAAAGATGATATTTGTAACTCATGAGACCTTTCTCAGTATTAGGGTAGTTGGAGGGAATATATGTGTATGGATATGTGTGTGTATGCAAACATGTGTATATATGTATACATATGTAGGTTTATTTGTGTGTATGTATACATATATACTTACACATGTATATACATATATACATACACACATATTATATATACATATATATAATATATATGCACACACTCATACAGAGGTCACGAGGTGAACTGAATACAAAGGGAGGATATCTAAAAAATTAAATCAAAGGTTAAGAGAGGAATGTTCTGGGAGAAGGAGAAATGGAGAGGTAGAATGAAGTAAATTATTTCATATAAAAGAAGCTTGTACAAAGAAAGCTTTTCCCCTTTACAAAAGGAAAGAGAGGGGAAGTGAGAGGGAGTAAGTGAACGTAAATCTCATCAGGATTTGACTTACGGAGGTAATAACATACATACTCCATAGGTTATGAAAATCTATCTTACCATATAGGAAAGAAGGAGGAAAGGGATAAGGGGGAACAATGATAGAAGGGAGGGCAAATGGTAGGAGAGAGTAATCAGAAACAAACAATGTTGAGGAGGGACAAGGTCAAAGGAGAGAAGAGAATAAATGGGGGATGGGATAGAATGGAGGCTAATTCATTTAGTCTTTCAGGATATGACTGTTATGGAAATGTTTTGCATGACTACATAGGTTTTACCTAGATTGAATTGCTTGCCTTCTCAATGAGAGTGAGTGGGGAGGGAGGAAAGGAGAGAACGTGGAACTTAAAGTTTAAAAACGAATGTTAAAATTTTTTTACATGCAACTGGGAAATAAGATATACAGGCAATGAGGTATCTATTTTGTCCTACAGGAAAATAGAAGGGAGGGGAATAAGAGCAGGGGGTGATAGGAGGGCAGATTGGGAGAACAGTTAATCAGAATGCATGCTATCTTGGGGTGATGGGAGAGGAGAGCTGGGGAGAAAATTTGCATCTCAAAATCTTGGGGAAGTGAATGTAGAAAACTAAAAATATTTTAGTTAGTAGAAGAAAACAGTCCCTCAAAAATTTAAAAAAAGGGAAAAAAAGAAAGTGTTCTTAAAAAGCTAAACAAATGTAATATTTTAGAATTGTGTATGGGATTCTCTTTTCCTTCTTCTCCTCCTCCCTCTACCCACAGCTCTTTTAGCTCATTGGATCATATTTTTTGAGCTGAAAGAGATCTTAGAGGCCACTAAATTCAACACAATATGTGTGAATTGCCACTCAACTGATGACTCTGGAGAAGAGAGTGAGACTGATAACTTTGCACAGCCCCACTTCACTTAAATCCAATTCACTTGCAAGTCAAGATACCACACTTCTGATGTCATTGGTCCTGTTCCAAAATGAAGGACCAAGAACAAGACCTTGGATAATGTGCTTAACCTCTATAGGTATCAATTTCCTAATTTGTAAATTGAGTGAGATTTGACTAGATAAAGCCTGCACAACTTGTGATAAGCTGGCCACTTAGGACATGCCAAAGAATTTCCTCTACATATAAAGGATGTTTTCCTCTACATTTTTCATAGACCCATGGAAGTCCTTTGCCATGTCACAAGCAACCTGAGGGCCAAGGCCTTAAGTTGTGCATACCTGAACTAGATTATCTGTAAAGTTTTTACTCTCTCCCATAAAAATTTCACTTTTTACAATATGATTATCTCAGGCTAATAGGCTTAAACTTCAGAGGGAGTTTTGGGATTTTTCAAAAAGGGAACTCTTTAAGTATGATGAATTGCTGAAACACGTGGGTGGGGAGTTCTTGTTTTTTTTTTTTAAGCTCTAGAGGATCCTTTATGGATAACACCATTCACTATCTCCTCTCTGTCTCTACCCTCACCCCATCCTCTGCCAGAATAGGGGATCAGCAGCTTGGGTCCCACTTTGGAAAGGTTGTAGACCTCAATTCTAAGGACGTATTTAAGTCAATTAATGAAGTTCTTACCCTAGCAAACTCATAAAGCAAATGCAAAAAGCCAAACATGCAACTCCTTTTTAAATCATAGCATTCCTCTCCCCTACCCTCTTCATAGTTTTATTATAGCCTCTAGGACCACAAAACAGGCATTAGTGTTAAAATCTGAACATTTGCCTTTAGAAAGAAAAAAAAGGAAATCTTTTAAAAATAGGCTGACACACAACCCTTGCTGTGCCTGACAAAGCAAATGAAGTGAGATGACTGATTTACATGATAAATGCTGGTAGGTACCTAAGAGTCCTTGGAGGCCTGGTTTGTTTTGTAACAGTTATTGAATATTCTATAGATAACCCTGGAGGGGAAAAATTTCATTATGTGTATTTTCATTCTTCCCCTTCCCCTAAATACCAGTCTACTATACTACTTTGGAGAAAACTCTCTGCAGTTTACTACCTTCCCAGGGCTCACCTGCATTTTCCTTCAGGTACTTTGACAAAACTTAGAGAATTGGCTTTGGTGTTCTGGGCCCTCATCAGTCATTGAAGACAAGTCCCTCTCTCTTTAGAGGCCTGCTTTCACATCTTCAAACTCACCTGCCTGAATAGTCTCAGTGCATGAGTATGCTGCTCTCTGAGTCCCTATGAGGAGACTCTTCCTAAAGATGGACCAGTCTTCCATAATATCTTGTTTGGAGGTTTGGGGGGAGAAGAGAAGCAAACATATGGCCCTCAGACTTGTCAGGTTAGGAAAAGATATTTATACTATTATTTCAGCAGGATTGGTGGACTGGTGGATAGGAATAAGAGATAAACTTCAAGGTCTACAAAACCTTTTACATATGTTACCTCATTTGATCCTCCCAAAAATGAATTAGGTACAATCACTAACCCCACTTTGCAGATGAGGAACCTGATAGTGGGGAAGTTATGAATTGTCTAGGGTATGAAAGCTAGTAAGGATCTGAGAAAGAATTTGAATTTGAGTCTTCCCTGACGCTATCCAACACTTTTATCTACTATGTTAACTAGATGGGCTGGACCTGTGATTTCTTTGGGGTTGAAAAAACTTCCTCCACCAATGAAAGTTAGCACCTTCTCATTTTACAGCCTTGCCTGGAGCATGAAGAGTTTATGTTCTCTGATCAGGTTAATGTGACTATTATATATATAAAAGGTGGGACTTGAACCCATATCTTTAAGGCTTCAAAGTCAGTTTTCTATCTTCTACTATACCAAGGTTTATTGATACCTACATGAAGACACATATTAAACGTAGAAAACTACTTGTGCATTGACCAAGCAATATGATTACTAGGTCTATTTCCAAAGATGATTAGAGAAAAAGGAAAAGAATCTTTAATGTTTATAAAATTTGTAAAAACCTAATATATTTATAATGGTTTCTCTGTGGTAGCAAAGAACTGGAAATTACAGGGTTGCCCATTAATTGGGGAATGGTTGAACAAGTCGTGGTATATGGTTGTGATGGAATACTACTGTGTTTTTTTTTTTTAATTTAACTTTTAACATTTATTTTCACACAATTTTGGGTTACAAATTTTCTCCCCTTTTATCCCCTCCCCCCCCAAACCCAAGCTTTCTAATTGCCCCTGTGACCTATCTGCTCTCTCCTCTATCCTCACTCCCTGCCCTTGTCTCCGTCTTCTCTTTTGTCCTGTAGGGCCAGATAGCTTTCTTGACCCCTTAACCTGTATTTCTTGTTACCCAGTGGTAAGAACATTACATTTGGTCCTAACACTTTGAGTTCCAACTTCTTTAGCTCCCTCCCTCTCCACCCCTTCCCCTTGGAAGACAGGCAATTCAATATAGGCCATATCTGTTTAGTTTTGCAAATGATTTCCATACTAATTGTGTTGTATAGGACTGACTATATTTCCCTCCACCCTATCCTGTCCCCCATTACTTCTATTTTCTTATGGTCCTTTCCCTCCCCATGAGTGTCGACCTAGGATTGCATTCTCCTCCCCATACCCTCCCCTCCATCCTCCCTCCCACCCTGCTTGTGCCCCTGTCCCCCACTCTCCTGTATTATGAAATAGGTTTTCCTATCAAAATGAGTGTGCATTATATTCTTTCCTTTAGTGGAATGTGATGAGAGTAGACCTCATGTTTTTCTCTTGCCTCCCCTCTTTATCCCACCACTAATAAGTCTTTTGCTTGCCTCTTTTATGAGAGATAATTTGCCCCATATAACTTCTCCCTTTCTCCTCCCAATATTTTTCTCTCACTGCTTGGTTTCATTTTTTTTTTTTTTTGAAGATATGATCCCATCCTCTTCAATTCACTCTATGCACTCTGTCTCTATGTATGTGTGCGTGTGTGCATGTGTGTGTGTGTGTACTCCCACCCAGTACCCAGATACTGAAATGTTTCAAGAGTTACAAATATTGTCTTGCCATGTAGGAATGTAAACAGTTCAACTTTAGTAAGTCCCTTATGACTTCTCTTTGCTGTTCACCTTTCCATAGTTCTCTTCATTCTTGTCTTAGAAAGTCAAATTTTCTTTCCAGCTCTGGTCTTTTCATCAGGAAAATTTGAAAGTCCTCTATTTCATTGAAAGACCATTTTTTCTCCTGAAGTATTATACTCAGTTTTGCTGGGTAGGTGATTCTTGGCTTCAGTCCTAGTTCCTTTGACTTCTGGAATATCCTATTCCATTCCCTTCTATCCCTCAATGTAGAGGGTGCCAGATCTTGTGCTATCCTGATTGTATTTCCACAATACTTGAATTGTTTCTTTCTAGCTGCTTGCAATATTTTCTCTTTCACCTGGGAATTCTGGAGTTTGGCCACAATGCTCCTAGGAGTTTCTCTTTTTGGATCTCTTTCATGCGGTGTTCTGCAGATTCCTTGAATATTTATTTTGCCTTCTGGTTCTAGAATCTCGGGGCAGTTTTCCTTGATAATTTCATGGAAGATGATGTCTAGGCTCTTCTTTTGATCATGGTTTTCAGGTAGTCCCAGAATTTTTACATTGTCTCTCCTGATTCTATTTTCCAGGTCAGTTGTTTTTCCAATAAGATGTTTCACATTATCTTCCATTTTTTGAATCTGCGCGGTATGTTCTGAGATATCTCTCTTTCTCATAAAGTCCTTAGCGTCCATCGGTACCATTCCAGTTTTGAAAGATCTATTTTCTTCAGTGAGCTTTTGAATCTCCTTTTCCATTTGGTTAATTCTGCTTTTGAAAGCATTCTTCTCCTCACTGGCCCCTTGCACCTCCCTTGCCAGCTGAGTTAGGCTAGTTCTCAAGGTGCCAATTTCTTCAAGATTTTTTTGGTTCTCCTTTAGCAGGGAGCTGATCTGTTTTTCATGCTTCTCCCTCATCCCTCTCATTTCCCTTCCCAGTCTTTCCTCCACCTCTCTAACTTGATTTTCAAAATTCCTCTTGAGCTCTTCCATAGCCCGAGGCCATTGTGTGGGCTGGGACACAGAATCCTTGATTTCTGTGTCTTTGCCTGACGGCAAGCATTGTTCCTCCCCATCAGAAAGGAAGGGAGGAGGTGTCTTTTCTCCGATAAAGTACCCTTCAATAGTTTTATTTCTTTTCCCTTTTCTGGGCATTCTTCCCAACCAGTGACCTGACCTCTGAATGTTCTCCTCACACTCACCTCGCCTCCTGGTCCTCCCAGCCAGCGTTTGGGGACTGAGATTCAAATGCTGCTTCCCGCCTTAGGATTTTTGGTGGGAGCAGGGCTGCTATTCAGTGTGAGAATTAAGTTCAGATGGTCAGGGGTAGGGCCGCCTCTCTGGCTCAGTTCCCTCTGGGGGTTTATGCACAGATCTTCCACAATGGATCCAGGCTCCCGCCCATTTGGGGAGCCCCTGTCTGTAGCCGCCTCTCAGCTTCTATCTCCTGGGGGGGCTCGAGCCATGGGGGCACCGCACTCCCCTCTCAACCCGCCAAAGAGACTCTCTCACCTACCCCCATCAGTCATCTGTTGGTGGGGGGGGCTTGTGCCGCCACTGGAGATCCTGTCGCTGTAGCCCTCTCAGATCTTTTCCTCAAAGTGTCGTGGCCACGGCAGGGCTGCCCTCTGCTCCCCGTCCCAGCGCCCAGTCCACAGCACGAAGGACCCCCCGCGAGAGGTTTGCAGGTCTCTCCGGAACAGAAATCTCCCTCACTCCAATATTCCGTGGTCTCTGGGTGCAGAATTCACCCTGGGTTGGTCCCCTCTAGCCGTTCTGTGGTTTGTGTGTTTGGAGCTATGTGTATGTGCGTCTTTCTAATTCACCATCTTGGCTCTGCCCTATACTACTGTGTTTTAAGAATTGATGAGCTCAATGATCCTAGAAAAACACAGAAAGATTTAGATGAAATACTGAAGAGTGAAATGATCAGAACTAAGTGAATATTGTAAACAGTAATAGCAATACTGTTTTAAGAATTATATCAAGTGAATAAGTTATTTTTATTGTTATAAATATCCAAATGAATTATCAAGAATATTTGATGCTTTTGCATCCAGAGAAAGAACTAATGAATATAAGAATGTACAGAATAATTTTACATGTGTATATGTGTATGCATATATATGTATGTCTCTAACTGTAGCCATCTTTAGGGTGGGAGAGACAAGGAAGGAAAAAAAGGGAAAAAAATAAATTTACATTTTGCTGTGTATTTCAAAAGAATAGCAAGTTGTGTATAGTCGATTCACAGTTTTGTGTGCAATTATATTTTTTATTGTATTATGTTATGGAAATGCTTGTTTTATTCCATAAATTAAAAATAAGATAATTTTTTTTAAAAAAGACGCGTATGGCCACAGTACCCTCTCTCTGCTGCTAATGTCATCTCTTTAGGTCAATAATAATAGCTTGCATTTGGAAAGTACTTTCAAGGTTGGAAAGCATTGTATATGGTGTAGTATCACTTTCAGTTCAGTTCATTTAAAGAAATGTTTACAAAAACCTTTCCTGTGTCAGATATGGTACCAAATAATGGAATATGGTATCACTTACTTAAATAGTGGATTTGATGCTGAGGTTCATAGTTTGAAGTTTTTGGCCAAAGCTCATATGACTTATTGGCAGGGCCAGGGAGGTCACTTTCGCTATTATTCCAAGGGTTTTTTCTCATTATAATACTATGTTTAGATTAAAAAAAAAATATCTACACACAGTATTTGCATATGGTACCAGGAAATACCATGATGTAATAGAAAGATCCTTTAGATTTACCGTCAAAAGTCATGTGTTCTGGGCCACATTCCACTAGTAATGATCACATTATTTTGGACAAATAATGGTTCTGGGTCTCAGTTTCTTTACTTTGAAAATGGAGTTGGATGAAATGGTCTCTTAGGGCTCTTCCTACTCTAAGTCCTATAATTCCTAGTCTTATTTTTATCTGTCCTTCAATCTCAAATACATACAAATATAGAAGGAGCAAGAAAGGCTGCAATATAAGGATAAGCTGGTATATCTGCTTATTAAAGGCCAGAGACTATTTCTGATTTCTATCTTTTAACCCTTGATGGTAATAATGCATTTGGCTCCTTTCTTGGGTACAAATTACCACCCATCCTACATATGAAAAAAATATGCTTCTGCAAAGGCTTCATTTAAAAATCAGCAAGTACAAAACACATTCTGAAATACTTAACATAAAGCATCTAAGTGACATCTATTAGTGGTTCTGCAGAAAACTTTCTTAATTGTAAGTTTGTAGTTACCCCTTGACAAGAACACTCAAACTGAAGATGATTGTGTGAATTTCATATTTTACAGTAACTCCCAAATACTGTCACCTTGTGAACAGGTTATGCAGATTTATACTTTCTAAAAACTTTTCTCTTTTGTATAAAAATAAAACCATTTGAGCTTGATGTGCTCTCTAGCCAAGTTGCTACATCTTACTATTCTAATATTTGAAGGCTCTGAGACATAAGTAGAGGCAACCCTTCTTAGATCTGACTTCTTTCATTCTCTACAAATTTTTGAAATACCATCATTTGGTATCAGGTATAAAGTTGCAAAATCCATGCATATATAAAACATTTTCATCTCCTTTTTCTCTAAATTTATTTTTCTCAATTACATGTAAAACATTTTAAAACAGTTGTTTATTTTTTTAATTTTTGAGTTTCAGACTCTCTGTCTTCTTCCCCACACCCCTCCTTGCAAAGGCAAGCAATTTGAAAAAGATTATACACGTGCAATCATGCAAAGCATATTTCCATGCTAGCCATGTTGCAAAATAAAATACTCATTTTAAAAATCATCATTTTTTCTGAGGATCAAATGAAAATATTTGAAAAATTGCTATATCTGGGGTCCCAAAAATAAAAGTCTTCTGGGATATACAAACCATTTAAAAAGAGAGAGAGAGCCCATTTGTAATCATTAGTAATGGTAAAATTATACAACAATTATCTCAATCTGAGTTTTCTCCAATTTTTTTCTTAAAGTTCCTTTATAAAATGAGAATGTGGTTTATATTTCCTCTCAAAATTAGCAACTATGTATAATTTATATTGTACTTTATAGCTTACAATCCATTTACTATGCAGCAAATATTATAACAAGAGTTTTTTGAACTTGTCTGAAATAAGTTTATGAATAATCAATAATAATAACTAGCCTTTATATACAAATTTAAGATTTTTGAAGTACTGCACATGTTATCTCATTTGATCCTTACAACAATGTTGGGACATAGATGATATTATTATCCTTATTTTACATATAAACAAACTGAGGTTGAGAGAGGTTAAATGACTTGTCCTGAGTTACACAGCTAGAGTCAGAATCAGACTGAACTCTTCCTGACTCCATGTCCAGTGCTCTTAATCTTATACAGTGCACTACCTGACTGCTTCCTACAATAACAGCATTTATATAGCGTTGCAAAGTTTGCACACTTTACAAATGTGGTTGTCTTATTTGATCCTCACAACAACTTATTATCTCCATGCTCTTCATTTTCTCCATTTTGCAGATGAAGAAACTGAAGCAGACAGATTAAATGACTTGCCAGGATCACATAGATAGTAAATGTCTGACACTGGATTTGAGCTCTTGTCTCCTTGACTCCAGTCTAGTTTTCTCTCCATTGAACCATCTAGTTATTACCTACTTTATGTCAGTAAGAAGAAATCCAGTCTTAGATTAGTGTCTGGTAGTTGATTTGTCAACAATCCACTTTCTCCAATATCCATCAACCTCTTTCTTCTATCCCCTAGTTTATAACGTGTATCTGTGTAAACTAGGGTTCCCCTTTTCCCACCCTTTGTTTTTTCTCTGGCTTTTTCTCCTTTCTCCTCCATTATTTCTAACAAAAGTTGCACCTCTACATATCTACCTATATGTATATCCATATCTATTGCCAAGTACTATGTAATAACTCTACATACTGTATATTTTTTTATCTAAGATACTTCTTTTAGCTATAATATTTTTTGCATGCGTACATATTTTACATTAGGGCTATTTATAAGGATCAATTTCAGCATCACTGTACCTAGGTTTATCATTGATCATATCATATTCAGCCCACTTTTTGACTTCTTTATGTCACCTAAGTAACATTGCTAGGGAAAGAGAGAAGGGAAAGAAAATCATAGACTCAGTTTTAGAACTAAATAGCCCTTGGAGGTCATTGAGCCTATTCCCCTCATTTTATAGGTGAGGAAACTGAGCCCTTGAGAAGGGAAGTGATTTTCCCAAGGTTAATAGGTAGAAAGATGCAGAACAGCTATTCGAATCCAGGCCTTTTGATTCCTAATTCTCTACTTTCTCCAGGGTACCATGCTAGCTCCAGAATAAAATATCCAATAAGCAGCATTCAGCCGCCTGAGTCAGAATGTTTGATCATAAGTATGAGCTGAATAAAATGGTAGTTTACACCATTAGAAAATGTAAAGAAAACATTAGAACACATATTATAGGACCACAGGGGATAACAGATGGGCAGTCCACCTATACTCATGCCCACGGTGAAGGACCCTACCTCATCAAGTACATCATCTATTGATGTCATTGGGTAGATTATCTGGTGTTCACGTTAGGTTTATCCTATATACGGAGCATTTATGAAAGAAAACTAAACAGAATGAAAAAAGATCGAGTGAAGATCTGTTCAATTAGAGACAAAAATCCACCAGAAGACTAAATGATAATTAGAAGCCAGGGCTATAAATAATACTTTGTAAATAATAAAATTTCCTCACTTCCTCATAAAATAGCCTCACTTTTTTCCATTGTGCTAAGCTTAACTTTTTTTTTTTGTAAAATAATGATCACTATACTTACTTTTAATGACTGTGTAATGGCCATTAGGGTTTTATAATCCAAATCTAAAAAGGTAGTAGTAGTATATGTATTTAAACCCTTTGTATTTGAGGTGTCTGACTTCTGGAGTTATCTATTACTGACTCTGCCTCCCCTTTCCAGTTTTGACTTGTATATAGTATATTTACCAATTTATCTTGTATATACTATCTGTGCATGCCTATACTTATGATAGCTCCTCCTCAGAGGAATAATAAGAAATTATGTAGCTTTGAGAACACTATAAGAAATATGGTGTGGAAGATGTGCTATGACTAGAGTTCATCTCAAGCAACCCCCTAAACTTAATTTACTAGATCACAGATGTTACTTGTTGATCCATGGATGGAGGGAGTTGACTGATGAAATCAGAGCTGAATTAAGAATCTTTGTGTATCAGACTTCTCATTCTAAGGTAAGAGTTAAATATCAGCAATGCATGGGACCTAGTCATGACTAAGCCTCTGACAAAAGAATCTATGTGAGATACTCTTCATTCTTTCTGTCTTGGTTATCCTTGAAATAATGATAATGATAACAATAATAAGAGAAATTTAATTTTGCAAACAGTTTGTCTATACAACAACCCTTGGAGGGAGGCGATACTATTATCTTCATTTTTTCATTTAGAGAAACTGAACCTGAGAGCAGTTAAGTGATTTGCCCAGGGTCATGCAGCTAGGAAGTATCTGAGGTTGCATTTGAAATCAGCTCTATTCATTTCACCACTGAGTTGCCTCTAAATAAGAAATAATAATAATGTATTTTATACACATGTGCACGTACAGCACAGAATTATATTGTTTATATGTAATATATGATGATAAAACAACAGAAACAAAACATATAATGTACAATATAAGTAGAACTAACTAAATAAAACAATTTGAGCAAATAAGTCATTTTGACTATTATAAATACCCTGATTAACAGTAAAGGAGATATGAAGAAAGATACTATTGGCATCCAGAGAAAGAATTGATAAATAGAAGTATGTATAGAATGAAATTGAACATGTATATTTTGTATGTATGTATGTGTGTGTGTGTATCTTTGTGTCTAATGGTAGCTATTTCTAGGGTGGTGAAAGGGGAGGGAAAAAAGAAAAAAATGAAATTTTCATGATAACTTTATTATATATTTAAAAAGAATAGTGAGTTGCACATAATAGATATACAGCTCCATGTGCATTTATCTTTTCATTATACTATGTTATGAAAATACTTGTTTTATTCCATAAATTAGAAATAAAGTAAGATTTTAAAATTCATAAAACAATAATATGTATATATGTACACCTACACATATGCAATAACTTCTGTTTCTATAGCATTTTAAAGTTTGTCACAAAGGAACCCCATTAACTGAAGGGTAAAAATTGACCTTCCCTGGCAGCATTGCTAAGAGAAGATGACATTTGGTTATCAGGACTTACACTCTTCCAAATTATTTTGTATTTTACTATATGTGCATTATAAATGGTTCCTCCTCATTCAATGCTCTTTGAAGAATGAATGAATAAAGCACTTATTAAGTGCTTACTGTGTGTAAAACGCTGTATTGAAAACTGGGGATATAAATAGAAAATTCACTCAATCTCTGCTCTCAAGTTTACCTTCTGATGGGGGGGGCACAGCTCTGATTCAGATAGAAAGATCTTACGGTCCTTAGGGGACAACAACAAAGATGAAAATAATGCCTCTTCTTTACTATCATTTCCACTGAAAACAATCATTGTTTCTGATATTGAACCATTGGACCTTGCCATGGACTTTGGGGAGTGGCACGAACCATTCTTTCTGAATCTTTGTTAGCTGTGGTATTCTTGAGGGGAAGATTTATTCATTTTTGTTTCTGAATTTTGCTTCTGAATCCATTTCTGAATCATAGCCTAGCACATTAATATAATTTTAAAACAATTGATATCAACTGATATCAATTGATAACAACTATCATTGATAGTTGAACCGAGAACACCAGAAAGTTATACTGAGACCTAAGTGTGTTATTCCCATGTGTTTAGCTATCAGATCCTTTTTGTCTTGGCTAAGAGTGTCTTGATTAGGGAAGACTATTTAGTCTTGTGCAAATCTGTCACAATGGATTAATTTTTGAGTTTTTGGTTCACCATATGGTTGTTCTGATATACTTCAGGCTCTTCTAGGAAGTTTTGTTTGATAATTAATTTTTCCCTGATAATGGAAACTATTGTTCAAAGAAGGATCCTCTGAGCTGAGGCTGACTAAAGATAATACAGACCTCCTAGGCCTTCCTGGACAAGAACTCTTAGACAGGACTTAACCACCCCCCAGCCTCTGAAATTCCTTGAGTTTGTTAGTGTTTATATTATAAACACAAAATGTGAAAGCATAGTTTGGCCTAATACTTAAAAGAACCAAGCAAAGTCAATACGTGGGGGACATAAACTCTTATCTGCCATTAGTCCCAAATAGAAGGCGAAAAAAAAGAAATTTGTCATTTGGATAATAGTTTTCTGATCATAAAACAGATTTGTAACAAAGGAAAATAAAAACACTGTATTTCACTCTACTCCCTATCACCCCTAACTAGAAACAAACAGGTGGTCTTTATCATGTGAAAAGTAACTTGCTTAGAATGAGGCAGAGATATTTCTTCTGTGCTCCTAAAATAGAGAATTATCTGGGGATTATATTGTTTTGCACAGAAAAGGCTGTTTATCAGACTAGTGCCTCCAGGATATTATCCACCTCACTAGAAGCCAGAGTGACTAAGGAAATGACAGAATAAATCTGAGGTTGAATGAAGGAAATCTTTCTTTTCAACAGCTTCTCGCAAACAGACTTCCATCAATTTTTTTCAGATTTCCATTGATCTACCACAGTCTTTTGGAAGGTAGGAAATGTTGAACTTTGACCTTTCACACATAATTCAAGTAAGAGTTTGTGAAGGTTTTATTTTTTTTGCCAGCTTTGGGGTAAATGTGACTAAGTGCAAAGGGCATGGTGGTCAGGATACCTGTTGTTTGCTAATAATGCTATGGGACTCAGTCCTTGGCTCATTTATTAGGAACATGAGGATTTGACTCCTTCACTCTCTGTGTTTTTACGTGTGAGTGAAGTATGCCTGGCCATGAACTTGGTAGAGAATGATAGAGATTGTGTTACTTAGTTACCAGGAAAGTTTGTCCTTATAATGGCCACCCTCATGCTAGGCATAATTTGGGGGGTTAATTTTGATCATCTCCCTGGACACTATGTAATATGCTAATGAAAACAATTTATTAATTAGTCAAATATATATATGGGTATATATTTAAATATGTGGGTGTATATGCTGACATATATACAATGAACATATATTTATATGGGCAATACACATGCACATACATACACATGTTTAAATGGGCATGCATATACATATGTATATGTATGTATATGTGTATATTAACATGCACGTGCATATGTTTGGGTTTTAGATCATGATTTCAGTGCTATTGGGAACTCCAAGATTAAGAAAGACCAACTACCAAAGCAAGTCAGCCTCTATTTGTAACTTTTGGTCATAGATCATTGAAGAACATGGAGAACTTGAGTAACAGTCAGATGTGTTGGGAGGGAGGACTTGAACTCAGATCTTATTTATTGTAGGATCATAGATTTAGAGTTGGAAGTGAGCTTGTAGGTCATGAAGACCAGCCTTATTATTTTGCAGATGAGGAAACTGAAGTACAGAGAAGTTAAATGACCTCTCTATGGTCACACAGCTAATAAGTATCTGCAGTGAGATTTGAATGCAAGTCTTGCTGGTTATAAGAAAAGATCTCCATCAACTATACTAAAGTTCCTCTCCACTCACACACACAAATACACACACACACACACACACACACACACACACTATGAAATACACATAGTTATGCATTAAAGGTGGTGCAGCTATGTGGCACAGTGGTTGGAGTACCAGGCCTGGAGTCAGGAAAACCTTAGTTCACATCCAGCCTCAGACACTTACTGTGTGACCCTGGGCAAGTCACTTAACTCTATTTGCCTCAGTTTCCTCAGCTGTAAAATAAATTGGAGAAGGAAATAGCAAACCACTCTAGTATCTTTTCCAATAAAACTCTAAATCAGATAACAAAGAATGTGACATGACTGAAAAACAACTAAACTAATATATTACATGTAAGGAGTGATCTCAAGGACCTAATATACTTTTTAGAGGTGCCATGAATGTAGAAGAGAGAAAGTGATAGAATCAGATGTAATGATATAAGGGACCTTAAAGGTCAACTAGGACAACCCCTAATTTTACAGATGATGACACTTTTACCCAGAGAGGTAAAAGTGATTTATCCAAAGGTCACACAAAAAGTAAGGTTCCATATCTCTGGCTTGAACCTTAACTGTATCATATGTTAGCCACATGACCTTGCCCAAATCTCTTCACTGAAACCTAGTGTCCTCACTTGTAAAATGAGACAGTAATTCTTCTCTACTACCTGACTCAGGATTATTGTGAGGGAAGTGTTTTATAAACCTTAGCATATCACGATAATGTCAGGTGTTCTTTATATCAATATTCATGTTATTATGGGAATAAAACTCCACTGCTAAGTTTTTTTAAGGCTATTGCACCAGGGCACAAATTCCAATACATCCTTTCAAGTCAAGAAGGTTTTGAATAGGGTCTCTGTTATGGAAGGTGGATCTTTAGGACCAGTTTAACAAAGTTCAGAGAGACTTATCACAGGATTGGTTGCATAGTGATACATTTTTTGGATTAGCAAAATTTTTTTAAATTAATTTTTAGTTTTCAGTATTTACTTTTATAAAATTTTGAGTTCTAAAATTTCCCCCCTCTCTCCAGTCCCCTCTCCTTAATATGGCATACAATGTGATATAGGCTATACCTGCATGATCATATTAAATATTTCTACTTTAGTCATTTTGTAAAAGAAGAATCAGAACAAAAGGGAAAATAATGAGAAAGAAAAAACAACAACAGAAAGAGAAAATTGTGCGCTTCAATCTGTATTCAGAAAATGTGTATAGCATTTTCCATCATGAGTCTTTTTAGGATTGTCTTAGAGGGTTGTATTGCTCAGAAAAGCTAAGTCGAAAAGAGTGGGTCACCGCACAATGTTTCTGTTACTCTGTATGGTGTTCTCTGGGTTCTGCTTACTGCAGTCAGCATCAGCTTGTACAAGTTTCCCCAGGCTTTTCTGGGAGCATTTAACTCATCATTTCTCATAGCACAATAGTATTCCATTGTGATCACATACCACAACTTGTTCAACCATTCCTCAATGACAGGCATCCCCTCAATTTTCAATTCTTTGCCATGAGAAAAGAGCTACTATTAATATTTTTGTACATATTAATCCCTTTCCTTCTTTAAAAATCTCTTTGGGGATAGAAATCTAGTAGTGGTATTTCTAAGTCAAAGGGTATGCATAGGGGTGGAGCAACAGCAGGCCTGGTGGGGGGGGGGGGACTGAATCTCAGACACCTTTGGCAGTTTCCAGACTTCATAGCCCCAAAATGTCAAGGACAAAAGGTAAGTGGAAAAAAAATGTGGGACCAGTGTGAGTGAGTAGAGTAGTTGGATCCCAGCCCCAAGGCAACAGAGCTGGTGGAGGAGTCTGTAGAGGCAGCAGCAGTTGGGGCAGTGACAGTGACTACAGGCCCACGTATTGTGGGGGGATTGAGCAGCTGACAGTATACCTCCCACCCCCACTGGAAGCAGAGAACTACCTTGACAAAGAGCTCAAAAGTCAAGTAAATAACTAGGAAAATGAGCAAAAACCAGAAAAAGAAACGGACTATAGAATCTTTCTTTGGTGATAAGAAAGACCAAAATATAGAAAGAGAAGACAATAAAGTCAAAACTCCTACATCCAAAGCCTCCAAGAAAAATACGAATTGGTCTCAGGGCATGGAAGAGCTCAAAAGGAATTTTGAAAATCAAGTAAGAGAAATAGGGCAAAAACTGGGAAGAGAAATGAGAGTGATGCAATAAAATCATGAAAAATGAATCAACTGCTTGCTAAAGGAGACCCAAAAAATACTGAAGAAAATAACACTTTAGAAAAAGGGTATGCATAGTTTTACACCACTTTGAGCATAGCTCCAAATTATTCTCCAGAATGGAGTCCACAACTCAACCAATAATGAACGCATTAGTGTTCCAATTTTCCCACATCTTCTCTAGCATTCATCATTTTTGTCATGTTAGCCATGGATTAGCAAAATCTTCAAACAAACAAACAAACAAACTATTACCTTATAGAGTGATTATGATCAGCATTCATGAAAGGATTTCCCCACATGGACAGTACTGCATATTCTTAAAATAGTGTAGGATTATTATTTTATGTACAAGTAGGATGCAAGACAGTAGAGAGATCTGATCTCGTCTGTGTATTGTCTGCTGATGCTTTCAAATAATACAATATTTTGAACTTTTCTTTCTTCCTTATGATGCTATAGCTGGCTAGTTCTCTCTTTTATGGTACATAGCTCTGTGCCTTGCTATATTATACAAACTTTTCCCTCATATTATTGTTGTTGTTGTTCGGTTGTTTTAAATGTGTTTAACTATTTGTGACCCTATTTGAGGTTTTCTTGGTAAAGATACTGGAGTATCTTTCCTTCTCCAACTCATTTTACAGATGAGGAAACTGAGGCAAATAGGGTTAAATGAACTTACCTAGGGTCACCCAGTCAGTAAATCTCTCAGGTTAGATTTGAGTTCAGGAAGATGAATCTAGTTCTCTATCTTGTTCTCTATCCACTGTACCACCTAGTTGCCCCACCTCTGTTAGGAAGAAGCTATAATTAGCAAGTGATACGGTATAGTGGAAAGAGCCGTGGAGTTTGGACTTTACCTTGCATACTTGTCCCTTAAGCAAGTAGCACCTTAATCACCATCCAGTCCATCCTTTTCATGTTACTGATGAAGAATCAAAAACCAAAGCAGATTCAGTGACTTGTCCATCATTTATGTAGTAAATGTGAAAAGTGGGATTTGAGCAGGATTCAGTTGACTTCAGGCCTACGAACTGTACCAGTTAGCCATCCTTAACACTTATAGATGCTTATTATGTGCTTAGCACTTTGCAATTCTTATCTCATTACAGCAACCCTGGGAGATAGATTATTATTATTATTCCCATTTTACAATTAAAGAAGCCGATGCCAACAGGAGTTAAATGACTTACCTGAGATGGCATAGCTAGTAAGTATCTGAGGCTGGATTTGAATTCAAATCCTCTTAACTCCAGGCTCAACTATCTGTGCACTTTGCCACCTACGTATGCCAGGCTGCGTTCTCTTAGGTCTCAGTGTCCACATCTATCCACATCTATACAATTGGATAAGATTGGACCTAGGGGTGCCTGCTAACTTTAAGTCCTTTGTAAACTATGATCTGTTGCTCTGAATGCTGAGAATCAGTAGATGAAATCTTTACAGATCTTTTGAATATCTCTGAGATATTAGGAATAATAGTTTATGCTTCTTCTTCACCAAACCACTTATATAGAGCAGTGTATAACATCCTGGGTCCGAGGTAAAGAAAATCTGAGTTCAAATGTGGCTTCAGATACTAGCTGTGTAACCCTAGGGCAAGTCAGGTGACTTCTGCCTTAGTTTCATCAGCTGTAAAATGGGTTTAATAATAATTTTTTGTGGAAATCAAATGAGATAATATTTTTAAAATGCTTAAAACAATGCCAAGCATATAGAAGGCACTTAACAGAAGCTCGTTTCCTTCCTACTCTTCCTATTCCCTTTCCCCTTCCTTCATTTTCTGCAAGGTGGCAACAGAATTGAAAGCTACAGACCTGTACAATAATCTTTTCATTTGCCTTGAATTAATCCCATAGAGTAGAAAGTGAAGGTTGGCTGCAGCTATTCCTTTTGGCATTGTGTGCTTGGATTTAATGAGATCTGAAGTGTTTTATGGAGCCATTACCAACCTGGTACTCTGTGTAGGAGACATGATTTGGCCACTGCCCACAGCACTGGGCAGACTGGAGCCAAGTGAAGATGAGTTTCTCCTAGTCTGTTTGACGTTCGCTTGCCAAGTGAATTTGAACACTTCTAACAAGTGTAGGGTTGACATCCCTGGAAATCTGGGCAGAGAAAGTGAGGAATCAAAGGGTCCTCTCTGTGTGAAGTTTGTTTGGGTGGTGATCATGGAGAAGAGTGGATGGGAATTTCCCTTCATGTGACCCAGGGGTGAAAGAAGAAAATGACCTGGAGGTGAAAGTGATCCTTTTGGAAATTTGTAAATAGAGCAGCATTTGGTGTCTTCTAGAACTTGCCACTTATGTTTTGTTGTTGTTGCAGCACATTTTAATTTTTGGAATGAGCCTGTGATTAATTGGTATGAGGAACTCTCAAGAAGGAATTGACCTTCACCAAAGTAGATGGGTACCTTCTCTGAAACTTAAAGGTTAGAGAATTCCCAAGGGGCTACAAGGGACTTGTCCAGGGTCACACAGCCAGTGGATATCAAAATTTCTGCATTCAGGTCTTTCTGGCACCATAGCCAGCTCTGTATTCATTATGTCAGTCTCTCATTTTCTTCCATGCAGTCATAATTATTCTACAATTGTACAATTCCTATACCCTGTCCAATATACACTGTGATTAATATACACAATGTGGTTGGATCTTCCCAAATTAAAGTACCAAAAAGTCAGTTTTATTTTGGACCAGTCTATTCTCACAGGAAGATGACATAGGTATAATACGATATCAGGGCCACCAAGAAAACCTCTGCCCCACCTGCCAAATATTGTCTCACCAGACTAGAGCATTTCTACATTTATACAATTAGAGCTTTAGTACTTTGACTTAAGTATAAGCAGGTCTTTGTTTACTCTGAGAATGTTAATGCTCCTTGGGAGTGATAGCACATTAAACCTTGAGTGTTTTTTCCTGAATTTATCAGATCCTTCCCTGACAGAAGGTTTTGATAGTGTCATGGAAAAGAAGGAAGGAGAATACAGGAAGAGGGGTGGGAAGACGAATAGAAAAAGAGTGCGGAGAGCATCCATATTTCAGTTATCCTTCAGCTGGGTGGTTCAGTGGATAGATTGCTGGGCCTAGAGTAGGAAAGATCTGAGTTTAAATCCAGTCTCAGATACTTTTTAGCTGTATAACAATGGGTGAATCACTTTGCCTCTGTTTCTTCAATAATAATAATATATATGTATACATTTACATGTGTATATATCCATATATATGTGTTTATCTATATATACATATATATGTATATGTATACATATATAGATACATATGTATAAACTGACAGGGTCATTGTGAGGATTAAATGAGGAAATATTTGTAAAGTTCTTCGTTTAGTGGTTGATATTGTACATACAGGGTGCTATTTAAACACTTATTTCCTTCCTTTCCCGCATAGATCCAAGACATATTTGATATGCATAGGTTTAGTCTGAAGTGCACACAGAATCAGTTTTATTTTTGCCAAAAATAGGGAGCTGAACTCTCTGTCTAATCTGTACTTAGCGATTTGAGAATTCTTTTCTGAGAATGGTGTTTGGAGTTTCTCCTCCTTTGGAAGTTTCATGTCAGGGAATAGAACGCATATTCCATAACTCTCTATAGAAGTGACAAAGACCCTGGAAGGGTGAACACCGTCCCTAGGCCTTCCTAGAAAACAAAGCATCATCGTTATCATCGCCATCATTCAGATAGTGTTCCAAGGTTTGCAGAACTCTTTTCATGTGTCAGACTTAGGTCTATCCTCACAAGAGTCCATCAGGTAGGTGCTACTATCCAATGAGGTAATATCTGTAAAGTGCCTTGCATACAGTGACTCGACCCACAGTAGGGCCTATGTAAGTGTTAGTTAGTAATATCATTATTAATCATTCTAACTTTATAGATGAAGAAACTGAGGCCAAGAGAGGGCAACTGATTTGCCCAGGATCACGCAGCATCGATGCTTGAGAAAGAGTTTCAGATCTTCCTGACTGTAAGGTCCCAGCTGCCTTTGATATACACTCAACAAGACTAGAATTTCCAAATGATCTTGTGTTGCCTTGGGTCTTCTCAGATCCGTCACACAGACTTAGAAACGGTTAGCTCTTTGGAATATAACCCAAATCCATTCCTCCAAGGCTGCCAGAAGCATTTTCTCTGCCACATTTTTTTTTGCTTTCTAATAACTCTGGTGGAGAACCTGAGGGCAACTGGGGGTCTCCTTGGTAGTGCCAGATTGGCAGATCACAAGGCATTTTTATTCTAGTTCTATTTCTTTTACTGTGTGTGTGTGTGTGTGTGTGTCCCAAGCCAGATGCATTTACTCTGTAGAACATAAAATTGTTCAGTTTCATATACTCAGTCTGGAAAATGGGTTCATACCTCCCCTGAGTGTTGTTGTTTTCCACCCCTTGCACTTTCCACTATTACAGCTCACAAGTGATTTTCTTTTTGAAGAAGACTTAATGACTGAGAGTTCCGAGATTTTTTTTAGTACAAAAATAGTACAAAATAGTACAAAAATAGTACAAAATAGTACAAAAATAGAAATGGAGAAAGGCTTGATAAATGTTTTTTTTTTATATTTAATTTTTATAGAATAGTGTTGTTGTTAACATGAAATTAGACAACTTGGTAGAATGGAAAGAGAACTGATCCTGGGTTCTGGAGACCTGGGCTCTTGTGTTCTCTTTCCTAAAATGCTTTGCAAACCTTAATGTACCATGTCAGGTCAGTTTTTCTGATTAACAGCTAACTATGTGACTTTCAGATTTGACTCCCTTAGTACTTTTTTTTCCTGTGGGAAAAACTCATTTGAAATAGGAAAAGAAAGTGAATTAGATAAGGTGTAGGAGATCTTTATAGTCTTTACACAAATTGTTCAGATGCTATATTTTTCCCCAGTTATGTTGATACGGTCAGGTTAAAGAATCAGGTGCATTTTTACATGGGAACTTGAAAGGCCATTGGACAGGACTGAAAAAGCCCATATACATAGTGTTGATAAAGCTGAGCCTAAGTTGACTTGTAACATCACTCCACTTCTGGACCTCATTCTGCCAAATCTCACCCAAAGCTGAGCCATTAGGCTCCATGAAAGGGAAGCTGGGGATTCATCACCATGCCGAAAGTTAATGATTCCAAGGTGTCATCGGGCTAACAAGAAAATTAATGTCATTCTCTCCAGTCAGCAAAAGTGGTGTCATAGGTTAAAACATCCTCTTTTAACTTTTATAGCAACCTTCAGAATTAAGCTTGGGAACAAAGAGGAACCAATGGGCCTCTTGGTCTGAAATTGGAAATGATAGGAAGGGGAGCATTAATTCAAAATTTAACAAGAAGTTCTTCCCTATTCCCAAATGCATTCCCCCAGAAAAGTCTTTTTGAAACTTCAGTTCCCTGTTGACAAGTCTAATCAGAGGATGAAGCATCCTTGTCATTCTTCAAGTCTGTGCAGCACATATTGCCATATTTTTGCTCCCGATCTCCATGCAGATGAGGTGCTTCTCCCCTCCCATGGAATGGGCTCTTCACCATGGCTCTTAGGGGAGCTGGCCTTCAAATGGGATCTCAGGTTCTTCACAAAATCCATCTAATCAGGTTAAGAAAGATAATTACCCTAAATTCCTGATGATTAATGGGAGCTTTATTCCTTTCTCAGTTTCTTAGCAACAGGAAACAACTACAAGACTCATTTTAAATGCTTTTATTGCATCTCAGAATTCTAAAGTCCAACAAGAATAAGAGGGTCAAGGGAAGAGCTCCTATATGGAATCTATGTAGAATAGGAAACTTGGGGAAAAGAAATAGAAACTTCCATCAAATATACACATAGAAGCCTTCATTATTATCTACACACCATGCTGGGAAGCCTTGGCACCACAAGCTTCAGTGACATTGATTTTACCTTTTCATGAAAGAAGGGTTGAAAGAGTTCTACAATGAAATTCAGATTTTTTTCAGGGCAATTTTTGAAGAGTAGTAATAACCATAATATTAATAACCTCAGCAATTCATCATCACTATCATTATTATAAGATTTGTTAACTACTTTCTAAATGTCATGCCATTTCACCCTCACAACAGCCCAGGGGGTAAATGCTGCTATTATGCCCATTTTACGAATGAAGAAACTCTGGCAAACAGAGGTTAAATGATTTGCCCAGGGTCGTACCACTAGAAAGGGATTGATTCAGAATTTGAACTCAAGTCCTGACTCCAAGTCCAGTATTTTATCTGCTCTGTCACATAACTTCCTCCAAGGACCTGCTTGGCAGAGTTTACTATTCCATTTAATAGTCAACAGTATTACTCATAGCAATATCCTAGCACATCTGTCTGTCATACAGTGTACAGTGTCACAATAAAAAAAGAGTATTCATACACTGAGATTGCTCAACTGTCTGAATACTAAATAAGTGATCTAGAGGATGTTTTTTCCTTAAAGAGGAAAATTCAGCATTTAAGACGTTTATGGATCTATACTTTTCCTTCTCTTCTTGTCTCTTCTCCTCTCTTTTTTTTCCTTTTCACAGGCTATTTTCAGATTGTTCAATGGCAAGTCACCACAGGAAGGAAAATCTTTTTTAGGATAGAAATGTGTTTATATAGGTGGCACAATAGATAGAATGCTGGATTTAGAACCAGGCAGATCTGAGTTAAAATCCTGAATCTGATATTCCTTATCTCTGTGATCCTGGGTAAGTCATTTGCTATTTATATGACGCAGTTTCCTCATCTGTCAAAAACAGAATAATAATAACATTTACCTCCCAGGATGTTGTGAGGATAACATAGATATTGGTAAAGGGCTTAAAATGCTTATTTTCCTTCTTTCTATCCATTTTTCCTTCTTTCATTCCTTTTTTCTTACTTCTTTCTTTTTTCTTTTCTCCTTTCCTCCCATCATTCCTCCATCCTTTTCTTCATTTCTTCCTTTTTTCCTTCCTTTCTTCCCTTCTCTTAATGTGAGCCCCCCTATGATAAAGTGAGGTGGTATTTATAATGTGCTTTTTAGACTTTAAAGGGCTATATACTAGTTAACCATCATATTGTTGTGAATATTGTTTTTGTTATTTTATTTACATTTTTGTGCATTCAACACACATTAAATGTCTGCTTTTTGTCCAGTTTCTGTGCCATACAGAAGCAATACAAGACTAAAAGCAAAAGTCTATCCTCAAGGACCTTATCGTCTACTAGAAACATTTGCATTTTTAGTGCATTTTCAGTCTCTTGGAGTGTTTTCCCCACCACATTCCTGTGAATAAGGTGGTGCAAGTTTGATTATACCCATTTTACAAGTAGGAAAACCATGAACTCTTCCATTGCTACCTTGCTTGTACTATCTACTTGACAAAAAGAGTACAGTATTCAATAGCAGCCCATTTCTTCTCATTTAAAACAAAACACAAAACCCCCAGAATTATTCAAAGTATTTTACTTTACAAATTATATTCTCAGTTTCCTCCAAATTCCCCATTTGGTAGTTTTCCAGAGTAAGTTTCCAAATGAAACTGTGTTTCCTGCTGTTTTATTTCAGGATCTGAATTTGAAAGACACAGGGGAAGCAACTTTGGTAAGCTGCATAATTCTGTTTAGAGAAAGTTGTGTCAGAACTGCCTGGGCTAGAAGGAGGAAGAAAGAGTTCAAAATGATGAGCAATAGAGATGATATTCAACTGATCAGAATGAATTGCATACTTGCTGCTGAGACCTGAAATGATTTTTCACCAATAGTGGGTTCTTAATGACCTTTTCTGAGCACCATGGGCAAGCAAACTTTTGTTAGGGAACATATAAGAATACACTTTATTTTTCCAACCAAAACCTCAAATTTCTGATGATTAGGGTCATGGTTAGAAAAACATTTGTCTTCACCCTTGTTTCCTGGAACGACAAGTGGTGGTTTGTAATTCTGGAAGGTAGCATTGGCTCTGTAAATTTTTTTCTTTGATATGTACTTTTCCCTTTTGGCAAGAAATGTAATTTTACATGTGAAAATTAATATGACCATTGTTATTGCTGTTTTTAGCATCTCTTGAGTGATCACAGAGCATTAAATTCCATAGATTTCAGAGCTGCTTTCACCTGGCTCACACAAGGCCATTATTTTATCTGTGCCATTGTCCACTTTGGATTTTAGAGATACCATGTAGATGGGAAGCAAAAGTAGCATGGTGAGGAGGGGCTTTAATTAATGGAAGGGCTGTTTGAATTTAATTAAAAAAAGATTTGCCATATTCAATTCAGTGTCATTACATTTCACAATGATTTATTTATTGAACACCTGCTGTGTGCTCATCATTTGTCCCATGTACGGTGAAGGATAGCCAAGAAGCATGAAACATTACCTTCAAGGAGTCTGTTCTTTGAGAGGACATGAAATACATAGCCATGTGAAGCTCTTCCTAATAATATAAGACACTGTGACTAATTGCTAAATTTTTGTGCTGTGGATGGTAAGTGGAGTAGGAGTTTGAGGAAGGGTAGATCAGTGTGGGGCAATATCATCAAATAAAGACTTTTTGACAAACTTTGTGTTGAGGGCAGAGTTGGGAGAACTGGTTCAAAACTGGTTCTGTAGTCACTGGGAGCTTTATTGATGCAAAAGCAGCTGGCCTGAGGTTTAGCAAGGAGCTAAACAAAGGTACTGCTATAGGAAAAGAACCAGACTTACATAGGCAAAAAGCTAACACAACCTGTAGTGGTAATTTTTAGGGTTTCTAATGGGTGTTGGAGATCTAGGGACCAGATAAATACAAACAAGGAGAGGAAGGTGGGTGCTTACAAGATAAGGAAGAGTTGTCATGACACAGGATGAGGAAGATAAATAACAGAATCAGGGACACACCATGGGGGGACAAAAGCAATTCTTTTGGTATAAATTGCATGGTATTTCAAGATAAGGGGGAAAGGACATTAGCATCCCTTCAAGTTACAGGATGGGTTATAGAATGAGCCTCAAACTCTCTCAGAGAGCCTTGAAAAGTGTCTCTTACTGACCTCTAGGGCATCTTTGTATCCACATCTTTGGGACCAGAGAAAAGATAAATACTTTTTTCTTTCCATTCATTACAAAAGTCAGGAACTATGATATGTTGCTGTTATTCAGCCATTTTCAGCAGTCTCTGAGTCTTTGTGAACCCATCTGGGGTTTGCTTGGCAAAGATTCTGGAGTGATTTGCTGTTTGTTCTCCAGCTTATTTTACAGATGAGTAAACTAAGGCAAGCAGGGTTAAGTGACTTGCCCAGGATCACGCACCCAGTAAGTGTCAGAGGTCAAATTTGAATTCAGGAAGATTAGTCTGGTATTCTATCCATTGTACTATATAGCTGCCCCACCAAGAGTATAGAATATTGTATATTCTGATAAATACAGTTGTTATGTTAGTTGGTTTTTAGAAAATCCTTAAATTCATTTTTCAAAATCTGTGTAGCAATTGATGGTTTAGTTATCTTCTTATGGCATTCTTGCTTGTAACCTTGTACTGAAAAAAGAAAAAAAAAGTCCTTTCCCTCTAACTGATTTCCCATGTTCTTTTCATTTAAAAGAAAATGTTTCAAGGAGTCAAGAATTTTCCATTATTCTAAATTGTTCTTTACAATAATAATTAGTATCTACTTGCATATCTGTGAAATCAATGACACTTTAGCAGGACTTTTACTGTAACTTTCACAAGCAAAGAAATGCAAGGGAAAAAGATTGTTCTGATTTCCTGAGAGAGATTAACCTCACTGCTCAATATTATCAGGGAGCTGAGATTTAAAATTTGTAGTTGGCACCCATTAGATCAGTCTTAGTGCTCTACTAATTTCTTTGTATTTTCAGAGGAACTTGTTCTCCCACAAAAGAAAGTAAATTTCTAATAAATTTCCTTCATGTATGCTTAAATGGAGCATCCCCTATTTTGACAACAGTCTTCCAAGCCCTAGGATGACAAGGACAAAAACAAATTAAAATTATCCAAGAACTTATTTCTACTAGAAAGAAATAGCATATATACACATAATTAAATACTAAGTATATGTATACAAAGTAGAAAGAACACAATTATGGATGGAAGAAAGAGCAAAAATAACTCAGGGGATCAGTAATTATTGGATTCTCTCTTTCCTCCTCCTTCCCTTTTTCCTTCTTTTCTTTCACACTTCCCTTCCCTTCCCTTCCCGTCCCTTCCCTTCCCTTCCCTTCCTTCCCCTCCCCTTCCCTCCCTCCCCTCCTCTCCTCTCCTCTCCTCTCCTCTCCTCTCCTCTCGTCTCCTCTCGTCTCCTCTCCTCTCCTCTCCTCTCCTCTCCTCTCCTCTTCCTTTCCTTTCCTTTCCTTTCCTTTCCTTTCCTTTCCTTTCCTTTCCTTTCCTTTCCTTTCCTTTCCTTTCCTTTCCTTTCCTTTCCTTTCCTTTCCTTTCCTTTCCTTTCCTTTCCTTTCCTTTCCTTTCCTTTCCTTTCCTTTCCTTCCCTTCCCTTCCTTCCCCTCCCCTTCCCTCCCTCCCCTCCCCTCCTCTCCTCTCCTCTCCTCTCGTCTCCTCTCCTCTCCTCTCCTCTCCTCTCCTCTCCTCTCCTCTCCTCTCCTTTCCTTTCCTTTCCTTTCCTTTCCTTTCCTTTCCTTTCCTTTCCTTTCCTTTCCTTTCCTTTCCTTTCCTTTCCTTTCCTTTCCTTTCGTTTTCCTTTCCTTTCCTTTCCTTTCCTTTCCTTTCCTTTCCTTTCCTTTCCTTTCCTTTCCTTCCCTTCCCTTCCCTTCCCTTCCCTTTCCATTTCCTTCCAACTTTCCTTCCCTCTTTCCTTCCTTCCTTCCTTGCTTCCCTCCTTCCCTCCTTGATCTAACTACTGTAGATGAAAAGGGGGATTTTTCAATTCTGTCATTTTAGTTTTTTTATGGCATTCTTCTATGTTCATTGATGTATAGTAACTCCATCTGGCAGAGATAAAGAACTAGTGTAAGTTAATACACTTACAATAACTTTAAGGTTTGACATGTTTGCTGGACTCCAGGGGGTAATAATCTGAATGAAGACACATGACATGAACATATTGCAGGATAGCCTTGAACATTTAGTCTACCTTCTAAAGGGAAGCAAAATTTGAGACCCCTGATATATGACAATTTCATTTGAACTTTCATATGTATAATATCACCCATAATGGCCATGTTCTTCATCTCCAATTGGACTACAAGCTCTTCAAAGACAGGGCGTGGATATTTTAAGTTATTTCTTTTCCCAATGCCTATAAACTGTTCCCGAAACATTGCTGTTACTCCTTCTATTTCTGTTGAAAGTGATTCCTTCGTTTGTATCTTTTCTTTTCTTGATTGTGAATTCATGATTGATCTAATCTAATCTGATCTAATAATAAGAAATGTTAGGGAAAAGTCTGAAAGACCTCCAAAACTCAGGAGAAAAGGGATAAGATGATACTATCTCAAAATTTTATTCATAAAGCGAAGAATAAGTTGCATTGTAAACAAAGTTGTATAAGATCTCTAGCTTTGTCAATTGTATGACATAGGACAAGTCACTTTAATTTTTCTGGGTCATAGTTTCCTCTTCTATAAAATGGAAAGATTATACTAGATTCGTAAGGTTCCTTCCAGCTCTAACACTTCATCATATAGAGCTCATAGAAGGAGAAAATATAAGAAAGACTTAGAGTGTTTCTGAAGGTATACGGCTTATTAAAATGTGCTTTTTCTTAATTGCTTCCTTCTTAAAGTCTGTCAACAAAATTTAGTTAACTATCCTTGAAAAATGAATACTGAAAAGAAATAACAGAGGGGATCATCTTCTGAACTTTTAAATTCTTGAGCACTGTTCAATTATTTCTGAAAATGTGAGCTTTGATTTCCACTTAATAAGTGTCAGCATAATATTGCATACTCATTTCTTCCTGTGACTGTTATCCGAGGGAAACGAGAATGTTTGTTTTCTGAAAAACAACATGTAGTATTTTGTTTGCCAAGCACTAATAATTCAGGTTTTGGTATATATATATATATTTCCCAAATACATACATACATTCACACACACACACACACACACATATATATATACATATATATGTATGTGTATATATATTGACTTCTTTAATTGCAATCTTGAATTGATGAAAAATAGAAGTACTATATTATTAATTTAGTATCCAAAAACCAAATTTTGGGTATATTAAGTAAAAAATTCATGACAAGTATGTAATAATTTCCTTAGCTTTTAAATTTGTTAATAACTCCCATGAGTTTTCATTCTTTAATTTTTGCTGAAAATTAGAGCTAGGATGAAGCAGCATGAAGAAGTTAGAGGGCACCAACAGCACCATCCTTGGGGTGCTTTCCGTCTTGCTTGTCTTACCATCCCAGGGCTTTTTCTCCTCTTTCAGAAGTACCCTACCTCTACCCTTGATATAGGTGCAAATATTATAGTTATTGCTTTGCTCATCACCCTGTTGTCTGAAGCTCATTTATCATCTTCTCATGAAATTTCCACATTTGTAGTGTGATATATGTAAATATTCATGGTCTGAGGCTAAAATGAAAGTTTTAAGCCCTAAAAAAAGCATGATTTTGTAATTGCCACTGTTTCAAGCTTTTGGGAACTTCATTTGGCATTAAACAGATAAATTTTGTTGACTAGGTTTTTTCATTACCCTACATTGTACCAATATATGTTATTCTTGAAATTAATAAGAATGAATTTTTTTCCCTTTACCTGAAAGAATAACTGTAGGCTACCTGATAGTAAATAAATTTTCTGTTAGTTTTCTTTCCATTTGGCTTAATCTAGACAGCATACTTTAAGGAAATTGAGTTGCATTTTTAGTTATTAAACTTTTGAGCAAGGTATATATCAGAACAGTACTTTGTTAAATGCTTGCAATCTAGATTGGAATCTAATTCTTCCCATGAGGAGGGATTCCCTTGGGGAAACAAGATATCTTCTATATTTTTGTATGTAGACAATGAGGGATTTTGCTTTACTCTAATATGCATATTTGTTACCAGTTTTCCTTTTCTTTTTCAGTTGTGTTGTAGGGAATATGGGAACAGAGAAGAAAATGCATGTCAGTATTTTTTAAACATAGTTAAATTAAAAAAAAAGAAATTCAATTTCCTCATGAGATTTCTTTTTTTACAAAAAAAAATATTTTATTTGTTTTCAGTGTTCCATAATTTCAGTGTTCAGTGTTCCACCTCCATATATTTTTGATTTTTTCCCCCTCCTCTGCCTTCTTCCCCTCTCCCTCCACACACCCTCCCCGAGATGGCTTGATGTCTTATTTAGGTTCTACACATACATTCCTATTAAATAAAACTTCACCATAGTCATGTTGCATAGAGGAATTACAATGAATAGGAGAAACCATAAAACAAAACAAAACATAACACAAAAGAAAATGGTCTGCTTCATTCTGCAATCCAACTCCATAGTTCTTTCTCTGTATGTGGAAGGCATTTTGCATCAAAAATCCATTGGAAATTTTTTAGGTCTTTACATTGCTATGAAGGACTAAGTCTACCAGAAAAATTCCTCACATGTTGTGGTTGTTGCTTTGTACAAAGTTCTCCTGGTTTTGCTTTTTCACTCAGCATCAGTTCATATAAGTCTTTCCAGGCCTCTCTGAAGTCTTTCTGTTCATCATACTGTTGGGCACAGTAGTATTCCATTACATTCATATACCACAACTTGTTCAGCTATTCCCAGATTGATGGGAATACCTTTGATTTCTAGTTTTTCACCACCACAAAGAGAGCTGCTATAAATATTTTTGTACATGTGGGGCCCTTTCCCATTTTTATGATCTCCTGGGGATACAGTCCTAGAAGCAGTATTACTAGGTCAAAGGGTATGCACATTTTTGTAGCGCTTTGAGCATAGTTCCAAATTGCTCTACAGAATGATTGGATCAGCTCACAGCTCCACCAGCAATGAATTAGTGTTCCAACTCTCCAACAACTTCTCCAACAATTCTCAGCTTCCTGTTTTTTCATGTTAGCCAATCTGATAGGTATGATGTGATACCTCAGAGTTGGTTTGATTTTCATCTCTCTAATCAATAGTGATTTAGAGCATTTTTATATGATTATAGATAGCTTTAATTTCTTCCAATGAAAACTGCCTGTTCATATCCTTTGACCATTTATCAATTGAGGAATGACTTGTATTCTTGTACATTTGACTCAGTTCTCTATATATTTTAGAAATGAGACCTTTATCACAGATACTAGTTGCAAAAATTCTTTCCCAGTTTTCTGCTTGGTTTTGTTTGTGCAAAAACTTTTCGGATTAGTGTAATCAAAATTATCCATTTTGCACTTCAGAATGTTTTCTATCTCTTGTTTAGCCAAAAATTACTCCATTCTCCATAAATGTGACAAATACATTATTTTTTGTTCCACGAATTTGTTTATAGGATCAATCTTTATACCTGCATCATGTGCTCATTTGGACTTTATTCTTGTGTATGATGTCAGGCATTGATCTATACCTACTTTCTGCCACGTTGTTAAACAGCTTTCCCTGCAATTTTTGTCAAATAGTGAGTCCTTATTCCAGAAGCTGGGGTCCTTGGGTTTATCAAACAGTAGATTGCTTTATTCATTGACTTCTCTGTCTTGAGTGTCTAACATGTTCCACTGGTCTACCCCTCTGTTTCTTAGCAAGTACTAAGTGGTTTTCATGATTGCTGCTTCATAATACAATTTGAGATCTGGCAGGGCTAGATCACCTTCCCTAGCATTTCTTTTCATTATTTCCCTTGATATTCTGGATATTTTGTTCTTCAAGATGAATTTTGATATTATCTTTTCTAGCTCTAGAAAATAATGATAGTTTGATTGGTATGGCAATGAATAAGTAAATTAATTTAGGTAAAATTGTCATTTTTATTTTATTGGCTCGGCTTACTCATGAGCAACTGATGTTTTTCCACTTACTTAGATCTAACTTTATTTGTGTGAAAAGTGTTTTGTAATTGTGTTCATATAGTCCTTGTGTTTGTTTTGGCAGGTAGACTGCCAGATATTTTGTAGTGTCTACCATAGCTTTAAATGGGATTTCTCTTTTTATCTTTTGCTGTTGGGCTTTGTTGGTAATATATAGAAATGCAGATGATTTATGTGGGTTTATTTTGTAACCTGCAACTTTGCCAAAATTGTTGATTATTTCAAATAAATTTTTACTTGATTCTCTGAGATTCTCTAAGTATATCATCATATCATATCATCATAAGTGATCTTAGCTTCTTCTTTGCCTATTCTAATTCCTTAAATTTCTTTTTATTCTCTTATTGTTACAGCTAACATTACTAGTGCAACAAAACAGTTACCATCCTTGTTTCACACCAGTCTTACTGGAAATGCTTTTGGCTTCTCTGTATTACATGTCAGTTTGCTGAAGGTTTTAGGTAGATACTGCTTATTATTTTATGGAAAGTTCCATTTATTTCTATGCTTTTCACTGTTTCCAATAGGAATGGGTGTTGTATTTTGTCAAAAGCTTTTTCTGCATCTATTGAGATAATAATGTGATTTATGTTAACTTTGTTGTTGATATGATCAATAATGCTGATAGTTTTCCTAATATTGAACCAGCCCTGCATTCCTGGTATAAATTCTACCTGATCATAATGTATTATTCTCATGATAAGTTGCTGTGTTTTGTTTTGTTTTGTTTTTTGCTAATATCTTATTTAAATTTTTTACATCTATATTCATTAGAGAAATTGGTCTATAATTTTCTTTCTCTGCTTTGGCTCTTCCTGATTTAAATATCAGAACCATATTTATATCATAAAAAACATTGGATTCCTTCCTAATTTTCCCAAATAGTCTATATAGTATGGGAATTAATTGTTCTTTAAATGTTTGATAGAATTAACTTGTAAATCCATCTGGCCCTGGAGATTATTTCCTAGGGAGTTCATTGATGACTTCTTCAATTTCTTTTTCTGAGATGGAGTTATTTAAGTATTCAACTTTCTCTTCTGTTAATATGGGCAATTTTTATTTTTTACAATAATCATCGATCTCATTTAGATTGTCAAATTTATGGGCATATGATTGGGCAAAGTAATTTCTAATTATTGTTTTGATTTCTTCCTCATTGGAGGTTAGTTCACTCTTTTCACTTTTGATATTGATAATTTGTTTTTCTTCATTTTTTAAATCAAATTGACCAAAGGTTTAAAATTTGGGGGGATTTTTCATAAAACTAACGCTTAGTTTTATTTTTTAGTTCAATAGTTTTTTATTTCAATTTTATTAATCTATTCTTTGGTTTCAGTGTTTATAATTTGGTATTTACTTGCAGATTTTTAATTTGTTCTTTTTCTAGCTTTTTCAGCTGCGTGTCCAATTCATTGAACTCCTCTTTCTCTATTCTATTCATGTAGGAACTGAAGGATATAAAACATGCCCTAAGAAATACTCTTGCAGTATCCCATAGAATTTGGTAGGTTGCCTCATTATTGTCATACTCATGAATGAAGTTGTTGATTGTTTCTGTGATTTGTTGTTTAACCCACTCATTATTTAGGATTAGATTATTTAGTTTCCCATTAATTTTGATCTATCTTTCCATGGTCTTTTATTACGTATAATTTTTATTACATTATGATCTGAGAAGGATACATTGGCTATCTCTGCCTTTCTGCGTTGGATTGTGAGGTTTTTGGGCCCTTGTTCATTGTCAGTTTTTTGTATGTGCCATGTATCACTGAGGAAAAGGCATATTTCTTTCTATCTTCATTCAATTTTCTCCAGAGATCTATCATATCTACCTTATCCAGAATTTTATTCACTGCTTTAACTTCCTTCTTATTTATTCTGAGATTAGATTTATCAAGTTCATAGAGGGAGAGTTTGAGGTTCCTCACTAGTATAGTTTTGCTGTCTATTTGTTCTTGTAACTCCCTTACCTTCTCCTCTAAGCATTTGGATTCTGTACCACTTGGAGCATATATGTTTAGTAATGATATTGCTTCCTTGTCTATGGTGCCTTTTAGCAGGATATAGTTTCCTTCCTTATCTCTTTTGATTAGATCTATTTCTGCTTTTGCTTTATCTGACATTAGGATTGCTACCCCTCCTGTTTTTACATCAGATGGAGCACAATATATTCTTCTCCAACCTTTTACTTTCACCCTGTGTATCACCCTGCTTCAAATTGTTTCTTGTAAACAACATATTGTGGGATTATTGGTTTTAATCCATTCTGCTATCTGTCTCTGTTTTATGGGAGAGTAATTCCATTTACATTCACAGTTATGATTACTGTCTTTGTCTTTCCCTCCATCCTCTTTCCCCCCTTTTGTGCTTTTAGTTTTCCCTTCTCCCTTCCCCTCCACAATAAAGTTTTAATTTTTGACTGCCTCCTGCCTCAATCTTCCCTTCCTTCTTTCAGCCTACCTCCCATTTTACTCCCATTTTACTCCCCCTTTCACTTAATGATTCTTCCCTCACTTTTAGCTTCCTTCTCTTTTCTTTCCACTTTCTTCTCCTACTGCTTATAGAGCTAGTTTGATTTTTATACTTAACTGAGTTTGTTGTTCCGTCCTTGAAACAAATGAGTGAGTAAATTTCAAACAATGCTCATCTCCCTCCCCTCTTTCCCTCTACTGTAATATATTTTTGTGCCTCCTCCTGTGATGTAATTTATCATTTTCTACCTCTTCCTTTTCACACTTCCTGTTACAATCCCTTTACACCCTTAAATCACATTTTTGTCATTACATCATTTACTTTATACTTGCTCTCTGTATCTATATTTATCCCTTTTACATGTCACGATACATATACAATTCTCAAGATTTGTAGTATCATCTTCCCTTGTAGGGATGTAAACAGTTTGCCCATATTGAATAACAAAAATTTTTTCCACTGTTTACCTTTTTATGCCTCTCTCAGGATTTGTGTTTGAAGAGCAAATTTTCTATTGAGCTCTGACCTTTTCATCAGGAAAGTCTGGAAATTCCTTATTTTATCTCCTTGCCTGAAATATTATGCTTAACTTTGCTGGGTAATTGATCCTTGGTTGTAGTCCCAGCTCCTTTGCCTTACAGAATATCATATTCCATTTCCTTCGATCTTCTAATGTAGAAACTGCAAGGTCCTGTGTGTTCCTGATTATAGCTCCTCGATATTTGAATGATTTCTTTCTGGCTTCCTGTAGCATTTTCTCCTTCACTTGATAGTTCTGGAATATGGCAATGATATTCCTTGGTGTTTTCAGTTTGGGATTCCTTTCAGGAGGCAAATGATGGATTCTTTTGATGACGATTTTACCCTTTGGATCTAGGTCTTCCAGGAAGTTTTCCTTGATGATTTCTTGGAAGATATTGTTCAGGATCTTTTTTTCTTCATGGCTTTCTGGTAAACGAATAATCCTTAGATTTTCTTTCCTGGATCTATATTCCAGGTCAATTGTTTTTCCAATGAAATATTTTACATTTTCTTCTATCTTTTCATTCTTTAGACTCTGTTTCAGGAAAAATGATAAATGATGAAGAAGATGTGGGAAAATGGAACACTGATGCATTGTTGATGGAGTTGTAAACTGATCCAATCATTCTGGAGAACAGTTTGGAACTATGCAACCAAACTGTGTATACCCTTTTATCCAGGATTACCACTACTCAGTCTGTATCACTAAAAGAAAAAAAATTACAAAAAAGGGAAAAAGACCTACATGTGCAAAAATATTTATAGCAGCCCTGAGGGGATGCCCATAAATTAGGGAATGACTGAAAAAGCTGTGGTATATGAATGTAATGGAATGCTATTGTAGAAGAAATGATGAACAGGTAGATTTAGAAAAATCTTAGAAAGACTTGTATGAACTGATGTGGAGTGAAATGAGCAGAAGAAGGGAAACATTGTACATGGTATCAGCAACATTATGTGATGATCAACTATGAATGACCCAGTTCTCCTCAGCCACATAATGGTCCAAGAAAAGTACCAAGGAATGATGAAGGAAAATGCTATCCATATCGAGATAAAGAACTGATAGTCTCTGCTTGCTGAATGAAGTATATTTTTTCACTTTACTTTTTCTCCTGCATTTTTTCTTTTGATCTATTTCTTCTTTCCCTACTGTGACTAATATGGAAATATTTTTTACATGGTAGCACATGTATAAACTATATTGAATTTCCTACCATTTTCAGAAGAGCACAGGGGAGGGAGGAAAGGAGAAAACTTTGTAAATCAAAATCAAATAAAAAACGAATGCTAATGATTTTTTTGACATGTAACTAGGGAAAAATTAAATGATATAAAAACAGAATCTTTTTCTCAAATATTTCTGAGTAGTGACAATAAATTTCCTTCAGTAAATAGTTATTAAATACCTACTCCATTCAAAGCTCTGTGCTAGGTATTGAGGGAGATAAAAGAGTAATTAACAAAAAATAAAAACAATTCATGCCTATTGCAACATAAACCTTATAATGCTAATTGGAGTATGACTTAAAGAGATACATATAGTAGAAAGAAGGCAGATATAAGGATTAATGACTCTTAAAAGTTCTTTTGCTTTCTGGTTATAAGAGGTACTTGGGACATGATTGGCAGGATTAAACCCAAGTGCTATCTTCTTTGTGGTACCTTTCCTGTTTCCCACAGGTAGTAGTGCTCCTCCTCCCATAATTACCTTATACTTATTTTCATATACTTTCTTGTGTATATATACACATGTACATATTGTCTGCAAGCACCTTGAGAGAAAGGAGTTTTCTGCTTTTGTATATGTAACCTCATTACCTAGCACAGTACCTAGCACTTGTCAAGGAAGAAAACAGTATCTATCCAAGAACTCAATGCAACTGCATCTCATTGCATAGTTATCCCTTCTACATCACATCTTTCCCCATCAGCATTTTGGTATATCGCCAGTGGGCATAAGAAATTAAAAGGAAATTTGTTGAGAATTTTGCAGAAGCTGCAGATGACACACAAAGGTCAAAATAAATGTATAGTGTTGTATAATATCCACATATTTTATCTTTTAATGCCATAATAATTCAGAATTCTTGTCTAGTATGAAGAGAGGTCCAAAAAATTTTACACAGATTTTTCAGGTTACAGGGACACTGTGCCTTGGACTCCCATTATGTGGAAGGGATAACTGTAAATTCAAAGTTGTGAGAACTTCGCATGTCCTTTAGCACACACCCCTCCCCCATATGTAGATAAGGAAATTGAGTGAGGCCAAGTGGCTAGCCTAAGGACACAGAAACCGTATTAAGTGACAGAACTGGGATTTGAACTTGCAATCTTTGACTCCTGAGCTGATATTCTTATCACTGTACCATAGTTTGAAAAGAAGCTGTTATTCTTCTGATGGTCTTTATACACATTCTCTTTTGCCTTTGTGCCCTAAGTCAACTTTGTTCGGTTCAAAACATTCAGAGAAAGTGAATCAACAGTTGGGGCTCACTCTATACAACTTTTCTTAGAGTTTATGAAAATTCAAGAGGAAATTATTAATAAAAGATAGGTCAAATCTACTGCCTGTTGCAGTTTTATATTCTGGCTCCAAACCATTTCATAGCGGTCAATGACAGGGAGAAAGGAATAGGAAGCACAGGGTGGGGAGGGCAGTGCAGGAGACCTAAATATAACTTGCCATTAGTGCAAACTCTTTTTCAATAAGTGTAAAAACTTATAGTTTACCAGTGAGTAGCATACCTTTTATCTTATTTTCTTGATTTTCCAGGTTAGTGTTTAATAGACTACTGCTGATGGGCTCCCAGATTGCAAAATCTTTTCTGTAGTAAGTACTGTGTTCACTGGCTATCTTTGCAGGCCCATTCATTTCTGGATTTCCCCTCTTTGGCTATAGCTAATCATCTAACAGAGTCTGAAATCTTTTCTGCATTTTTATTCATGATCTTTATATTTCATGACTTGAAATCTTCAAGTCTTTGGGGACTAATTTGGATATTGGTCTTCAGAATGAAATAATATGAAGTAGTTCATTTGTAAGGGATTGAGTATAGAGAATGTTAAATTTCTGAAAAATTGAGAGTGGACAAGAATAGAGTAGTTGGTGCTCAGATATATTACTATCTTCTGGTGTCCATTTTCTCCATCATACTCCAAGGGGCTTCCCCCTAGGAGGATCTGTGCAAGAGGAGGGAGAAAAAGGTACACTGATGCATTTAATTTCCTTCTTAACCTCTGATCTAAGGGGTCAGATTGTCCAAAAAGTGTCAGAATCCAGCTTCTGGAACTTGTTACTTGCATATCCTTAGCCAAGTCACTCCTTAACCTCTGACCTTTTTATCTTTTTCTTTCCAATATAGGTGATTATCCTTAATAATTTTTGAGACCTCTTCCATCTCTAGCATTCAACAGTTCTGTAGGATTATAATTTTTAATTGTACTGTATTTCAAGCAGTACCTCTATATGTTCTTTTGTTTTTTACTTTGTTTTTCATAAACACATGAACACCCTGCTTGAATACAATATGAAAACAAGGGATAACTTATGTGTAGCTTGTATTCTCTACTGGTACATTCCAGAGGTCAGGAGAGTCAAATAATTCAGTGCCTATTTATTATGCCCTTTGTGTCCTAGGCATTATGTGAGGTGATGGGAATATAAATACAAAAACTAGAACACTCTCTGCCCCAAGTCTAATGAGGAGATAAAGAAAATACATAAGTAGTCATGTACAGCATAAATATAAAGTAAATAAATACAAATATGTTCAAATTATCTCAATGCAAAGCATTTGTGGAGGGAGGGCACTAGTACTTAAGAGGAAAATGGAAAATAGGTGGCAGCTTCATGTAGGAGGAAGAGATTCTATAAGAAGGAAGTAAGAAGGGAGTTTATTCCAGATATATGGAATGGCCAGTGCAAAGACACTGAGACGAGCAATAGAATGTGTGTGAGGAAAGAAGAGATAGCCAAGTTTGTCAGGATCGCCCAGTGGGGATTAAGGGGAGGGCATCTGGCTCATAGTAAGCCTAGAAAGATAGATTGGAAACAGACTGTGAATGGTCTTTAAAAGCTAAACAGAATAATTTATATATTATTTTAGAAACAATAAGAGGCCACTGGAGTTGATTGGTGTGGGGAAGCATGTAGACATTCTTAAGTTTAAAGAGTCATTTTAGGAGGCGGAGCCAAGATGGCGGAGTAGAAAGACGCACATACACATAGCTCCGAAGCCACAACCCATAGAACATCTGTAAAAAGGAACTCATGGTGAATTCTGGAGGAGCAGAGGCCACAGAACAGTGGAGCAAAGGAGATTTCTGTTCCAGAGGGACCTGCAAACCTCTCGCAAAAGGTCTGTCGCACTTCAGACGCAGAGCCCAGTCCAGCTCTGCCGCACCCATGGCACTGAGAGGAGCATATCCAAGCAGGCTTCAGGGATGGGATCTCCAGTGGCCATGCGGGTCCCTCCACCCACAGGTGACAGGGGTCGGTGAGAGGGTCTCTTTCGTGGGTCGAGAGGGGAGTGGGGTGCCCCCATAAATCAGGCCCCCTTGGGAGGCAACAGCGGAGGCGGGAGCAGACCAGGGCTCCCCTAGTGGGCAGGAGCCTGGATCCATTGTTGAAGGTCTCTGCATAAACGCCCTGAGGGAACTGAGCCCCGTGAGGCGGCCCTGCCCCCACCTGAGCACCTGAACTTAATCTCACACTGAACAACAGCGCTGCCCCCGCCCAAAGCCCTGAGGCTGGGGAGCAGCATTTGAATCTGAGACCCCAAGCACTGGCTGGGAGGATCAGGAGGCGAAGTGGGTGTGAAGAGAATATTCAGAAGTCAAGTCACTGGCTGGGAAAATGCCCAGAAAAGGGAAAAGAAATAAGACTATAGAAGGTTACTTTCTTGGGGAACAGGTATTTCCTCCCTTCCTTTCTGATGAGGAAGAACAATGCTTACCATCAGGGAAACACACAGAAGTCAAGGCTTCTGTATCCCAGCCCACTCAATGGGCTCAGGCCATGGAAGAGCTCCAAAAGGATTTTGAAAATCAAGTTAGAGAGGTAGAGGAAAAGCTGGGAAGAGCAATGAGAGACATGCAGTCAAAGCATGAACAGCAGGTCAGCACCCTGCTAAAGGAGACCCAAAAAAATGCTGAAGAAAATAACACCTTGAAAAATAGGCTAACTCAATTGGCAAAAGAGGTTCAAAAAGCCAATGAGGAGAAGAATGCTTTCAAAAGCAGAATTAGCCAAATGGAAAAGGAGGTTCAAAAGCTCACTGAAGAAAATAGTTTTTTCAAAATTAGAATGGAACAGATGGAGGATAATGACTTTATAAGAAACCAAGAAATCACAAAACAAAACCAAAAGAATGAAAAAATGGAAGATAATGTGAAATATCTCATTGGAAAAGCAACTGACCTGGAAAATACATCCAGGAGAGACAATTTAAAAATTATGAGACTACCTGAAAGCCGTGATCAAAAAAGAGCCTAGACATCATCTTTCATGAACTTATCAAGGAAAACTGCCCTGAGATTCTAGAACCAGAGGGCAAAATAAATATTCAAGGAATCCACAGAACACCGCCTGAAAGAGATCCAAAAAGAGAAACTCTTAGGAACATTGTGGCCAAATTCCAGAGTTCCCTGGTCAAGGAGAAAATATTGCAAGCAGCTAGAAAGAAACAATTCAAGTATTGTGGAAATACAATCAGGATAACACAAGATCTAGCAGCTTCTACATTAAGGGATCGAAGGGCATGGAATAGGATATTCCAGAAGTCAAAGGAACTAGGACTAAAACCAAGAATCACCTACTCAGCAAAACTGAGTAAAATACTTCAGGGGGAAAAATTGGTATTTCAATGAAATAGAGGACTTTCAAGCATTCTTGATGAAAAGACCAGAGCTGAAAAGAAAATTTGACTTTCAAACACAAGAATGAAGAGAAGCATGAAAAGGTGAACAGCAAAGAGAAGTCATAAGGGACTTACTAAAGTTGAACTGTTTACATTCCTACATGGAAAAACAATATTTGTAACTCTTGAAACTTTTCAGTATCTGGGTACTGGGTGGGATTACACACACACACACACACACACACACACACACACACACACATGCACACACACACACACACGCACACACACATAGAGACAGAGTCCACAGAGTGAATTGAAGAGGATGGGATCGTATCTTAAAAAAATGAAATCAAGCAGTGAGAGAGAAATATATTGGGAGGAGAAAGGGAGAAATGGAATGGGGAAAATTATCTCTCATAAAAGAGGCAAGCAAAAGACTTATTAGTGGAGGGAAAAAGAGGGGAGGTGAGAGAAAAACATGAAGTTTACTCTCATCACATTCCACTAAAGGAAGGAATAAAGTGCACACTCATTTTGGTATGAAAACCTATCTTACAATTCAGTAAAGTAGGGGATAAGAGGATAAGCAGGGTGGGGGGGATGATGGAAGGGAGGGCAGTGGGAGGAGGGAGCAATTTGAAGTCAGCACTCTTGGGGAGGGACAGGATCAAAAGAGAATAGAAGTAATGGGGGACAGGATAGGATGGAGGGAAATATAGTTAGTCTTATACAACACAACTATTATGGAAGTCATTTGCAAAACTACACAGATTTGGCCTATATTGAATTGCTTGCCTCCCAAAGAGAAGGGGTGGGGAGGGAGGGAGGTAAAGAAGTTGGAAGTCAAAGTGTTAGGAACAACTGTAGAGTAATGTTCTTGCCACTAGGAAATAAGAAATACAGGTAAAGGGGTATAGAAAGTTATCTGGCCCTACAGGACAAAAGAGAAGATGGAGAAAAGGGCAGAGAGGGATGATAGAAGAGAGAGCAGATTGGTCATAGGGGCAATTAGAATGCTTGGTGTTTGGGGGGGAGGGGACAAGAGGGGAGAAAATTTGGAACCCAAAATTTTGTTAAAATGAATGTTAAAAGTTAAATAAATAAATTTAAAAAAAATGAATAATCACATTAGAGAAACTTGCTGTGGTTTTCCCCTAGTTTATTTTTTTTCTTTTCAATTTTAGCTTTCTTGAATTTGTGCAAACACTTTTAAATTGTATAGAATCAAAATTATCAGTACTATATTTTATGATCCCTTCCCATCCTTGTTTAGCTGTGAACATTTCTACACTCCATAGATTTGATGGGTCAATTATTTTTTCATTTCTTTGATTTGTTTAGAATGTAAACTTTTATATCTGGAGTTTTTGGAGTTTATCTTGGTGTAAGGTATGTGATACTGGTCTAAATCTAATTTCTTCTGTCCAGTAGTTTTTCCATCCCCAGCAGCTTCTGTCAAATGATGAGTCCTTATCCTAGTAGCTGGGAGTCTCTGTGTATTGAATACTAGGATATTAGATATATTTAATTTTTATGTTGTATAGATTATTTGTTCCACTGATAAATTTCTCTATTTTAACAAATATCAACAAATATCAAATCGCTTTGAAAATTACTGCCTTGGTAGTAAATGACTATAATTATCTACTGTTTCACAAACCCAAAGAATACAGTTTCTGGGATTAGAACTCACTCTTTGGCAAAAACTTCTGGGAAAACTGGTATGACAGAAGTTAGACATATACCAACATCTCACACCTTTTACCAAGATAAGGTCAAAATAGGTACATAATTTAGACAAAAAGGGTAATATCATAAGCATTTTAGGAGAGCAAGGAATAGCTTACCTATCAGATCAATGGAAAAGGGAAGAATTTGTGACCAAACAAGAGATGGAGAATATCATAAAATGCAAAATGGATAATTTTGTTTGCATTAAATTACAAAAGGTTTTGCACAAACCAAACCAATACAACCAAGATTAGAAGGAAAGGAAAAAACTAGAAAATATTATTGACAGATAGTGTTTCTGAGAAAGGTCTCATTTCTTATATTCTGATAAAGGTCTTATTTCTGAGATGTGTAAGAAACTAAATATGAATTATAAAGATAAGAGCCACTCCCTAATTTAAAAATTGTCTAAGCATATGAACAGACAGTTTTTTAAAGGAGAAACCCAGGGTAACTCTGATTATAAGAAAGAAGTTCCAAGTCACTACTAAATAGAAAAATGTAAATTGAAACAATTCTGAGATTCTACTTCACATCCATCCAATTGGCCAAGTTGACAAAAATGAAAAAAATCATAAATTTTGGGAAAGCTGTGGGTATATTGACACACTGTTGATGGACCTGTTAACAGGTGTAACCATTTTGAAAGATCATTTATAATTACACACAAAAGTTACTAAATAGTGCATGCCCTTTGATCCACTGCTAGGCCTATGCAAAAAGAGATTTAAAAATTAAGAAAAGGCTCTATGTGTGCAAAAATATCCAAAATAGCTTTTTCTGTGGTGGCAAAAACAAACAAAAATGTCCTGAAAACTAAAAGGATGCCCATTAATTGATGAATGGCTGAATGTTATGGTATATATATGAGAAGAAATACTATTGTGCTATACACAGTGAGAAAAATAGAGAACTTCTAATAGACACAGAAATATTTATATAAACTAATGATGAAACAAATGAGCAGAACTAAGAAAATAATTTAAATCCTTAAGAACTATGATCAGTACAATGACCATCCAAAGTGATAGATTTAGGGTCCAAAATGAGACATATATATTTTTGTTTATAGCCAATGAGGGAATTTGCTTTACTCTGCTGTTTGCATTCTTATAAGGAAATTTTATTTCTGCTCTCTCGTTTTATTCATTGGAAGCAGATGGTAGGAGAGAGAGAAAATAGATTACTGTTAAAGAAAATACAGAAAAGGGGGGGGTATTACAGATGTAGAATTTTGCTTGAACTTTCAGGTAAGTTCATTATAATGTTAGTTTTATTTAATTTACTTAATTGATTTTATATTGTTACAAGAGACCTCTCAGGCAGTAGAAGGAATCTGTAAACATTTGTAACATAAAAATGTACAGAAGGAAAATGTAAATATTTGTAATGTAAAACCAAAGCATATAGATGACTTAAAAATCAAAATAAAAAAACTTATAAAGCAGCAAAATTACAACTCCATTAGAATATCAGCATATTCATGGGATCATAGGATCATAAATGCATAAATCTTAAATATCTGACTAAGTTCTAAGCTCTCCATAGCATCTATTTCAGTTACTTTTATGCCCATTGAAACAAATTGTTCCCTCTGCTCATTCTACTGGGGGAAATATTCACATATTGGAATAGATATCTCCCTAACTCCCTGACAGGTTTGAGACCTGTCAGTTACCTTCAACCTGGTTTAGCCTGTCTGCCAAGACAGTGCATTATATATGAGAGGTATTGAAGCATCAGTATTTGCATATCAGTCAGATGCGGTTCAATAGTTTGACTATCACTCCTAGACAATTCCTCTGAACCAGTATTTATTACTTAGGTGCTATTCTCAAATTTTTGATTTGTGTATCCAGAAATAAAATAATTAACAATAAAGTAATATAAATGAGAGTTAACATCATTTGATTAGGTTTATTGTCTGTCTCTGTTAAGATTATGTAATGGAGTCAGGCTCTTACCTTTTTCCAAATGTGCAAAAGTTCCAAGAAGACTTTCCTAAAAATAACAACATAGGATCACAGCTGGTGAGCTGAAAGGGATCTTGTTATATTGGGTCTGTTGTCTTATAAGGCTGTTGCCTTTGAATGGTGAGAACAGAAGCAAGATTTAGAAAATCAAAAACTATAACATTCAATAATAATAGCTGAGCATTTCATATGTTTTCCCATTAGATCCTTACACCAACCCCACGAGGTAGGTACAGTTATCTCCCTTTAAACTGAGGAAAACAGAGGTTAATTGGCTTGCCAAGGGTCACACCATTAGCAAATCCCTTAGGCTGAATTTGAATTCAGGTCTCCCTGATTTGTATTCCAGGCTTCTATCCACTCTGCAACCTTATTGTTCAACATAAAAAAAAAAAATTAGCTGTGGAAAGTCTGATAAAAAAAATAAAAATGAGATAGAGGTCAAATTGGGGTCAATAAAAGTATTTTTCCAAGTAGGGAAATACCATTTTGTGTGGTCAGGAGTGGAAAATGTGTGTCAGGTTTTGGACCTATAATTTCATCAGTATAGGGAATTCAAGTTGTTGTAACCTTCTCTGCTCAGTATAGATTGGGGACTATGTAGCTTATAGTCTTAGGGGCTAAATAATTTGACTATTGTCCTACAGCTAGAATATATTAGTGGTGGGAGTTGAACCCAAGTCCTCATGACACCACAGCTACTTCTACCATGACATCCTGCCGAAAATTGAAAATGGTCTAATAATTTGACTAAATTTTTTTCCATTACATCTCATCATTTCCAACAGGGTTGAAAAGGCAGAGATAGAAATCAATTTGTTGGAAAGAAGATCTGGGGGTTTTGATGGATTTCAAGTATATTATGAGTCAACAGTATCATTCATATAGCAAGCAAAAAAGCCAATTCATTCTTGAACAACAGTGATGATGAAGTAATGGTTCTGCTATACTTTGTCAAGGTTGGTTAATATCTACAGATTTGATTCTGAGCTAAATTATGCTTAGTTGTAGGAGCTAGGGCTATTTAGTCTGGAGAAAGGACGACTGTGGGAGCAGAGTCAAGATGATGGTTGTGTTCCAGTGTTTAATGGGCTATTCTGTGAAAGGTTAATTAGACACATTCTGCCTGGCTGAACAATGAACAATTCACAGAATTTGCAAAGAGAAAAATCAGATTTGATGTCCTGAAGAAAACACAAGAAAACAAATATACGGATTCTTCTTTAGCAATTAAGGCAATCCCAAAGTGGATGAGCTTCTTCATGAGACTGCAAGGTACCCCTGACTGGAGGCCTTCAAACAAAGGCTGGTTGACCATTTGCCCGTTATGTTGCCCTTGAAAATTCGCTTTCCTGATATTGGTTGGACTAGATACCTGCTGAGATTCCTTCCAATTCTAAAATGTTTTGATTCTCTGAATTCTACCAAAAACCATGAGTGATGTAGGGATCATTTTCATCAAGACATATGAAGAAATTGGAAAAATTACCAAAATGGTGACTCTGTTTGCCTCCACTGGAATCCTAACCTTTTACAGATACAGGGTCCATTGAACAGTTGTGCTTTGACTCTACATTTCCAAAGGCAAAAAGATGATCTCTACTGTTTACTTTCTATATTCATGAATTTGACCTACAAAGCAAATGAGACAGTATTTGTAAAGTGCTTAGCACAGTACTGGACCCTGGGATCTTTAATTTTTAACTTAAGCCCCTGGGATCATGTTTTTTTTTTATGCCTCTCATTGCTCCATTGTTATGCTTTGGATTTAGAGAAGGCAATTCCATTACTGTATCTTGTCCTGTCTGATGCCCACTCCCTGACTGACACTATCATTCTAATTCTTTGAGGTGGAAGTAAATCAGATTATTTATTTCAATACCTTCATTTTTAAAATGTTTCAAGATAGGCCCAGGATAACCAAGGATGGAAGGAACAGACATGAGAATCAAACCTAGGGAAAATTTTATTACAAATTCAGTGTTTTTTCTGCAGTTCCTGCTCATAGGATCATAGAAGCATAGATTTCAAATGAGGAGGAACATTAAAAGTTCCCTAGGTTGAACCTTCTCACCTCTACCACCTCCCTCCCTTTGTACAGAGGAGGGAGTGAGGCCCAGAAAGATGATGTGACTTTTCCAAGGTTACAGAAGTAGCAATTAGCAAAGCCAAGATTTTAACAAGGGTAGCTAGTTGGCACAGTAGATAGAGTGCCTATCCTAGAGTCAGGAAGATTCATCTTCCTGAATTTAAATCTGAACTCAGACACTTACTCAGACATATGCGTGACCCTGCATATGTCATTTAACTTTGATTCATTTCCTTCATTGTAAAATGAGCTGGAGAAGGAAATTAGCAAACCACTTCAGTATCTTTGAAAACCCCAAATGGGGACATGAAGAGTCAGACATAACTGAAAGACTGTGAAACAAAGACTAGAATCCACAGGACTCCAAATTAAATGTTCTTTACACTTTATTATGCTATTGATTATAGCAAGTGATTTCCCTAATGTCAGTAATTTTGTCAAAGGATGAAAGCAAGGTATAAACATGGTACGACCCCTACAAAGTCTGACTTCAATAACTCATTATGTCCTGGGATTCCCAAAGGCAAGGTCAACACACTACAACCACTACTACGTTCTACTAGTCTAGAAAGAACTTTGAAGGTGGTTATGTATTGTCTGAGGACCACCCTTGTTTGGAGATAATAATAACTCAATTGACTGCAGGGTAATGAGATTTTTGGTTATCTTCTAAATTATAGGCTCCAATCTGTGCTCATGCTCACCGTGAAAAAAAAAAAAGATCAGATTCTTGAAGAATTAAAATAAAGTACTACATACATGTAGATTTCTTCTTTTTCTTCTTCTTCCTCCTTATCTGTTCTTCCTTCTCCTTCTTTTTCTTCCCTCCCTTCTCCTACTTTTCCTTCTTCTTTCTCTTTTTCCCTTCTATTTTTCTTCCTCCTCCTTTTTCTCTATTTCCCTCATCTTTTCTCTTCTTTTTACTACCATCATCATCATCATCATCATCATCATCATCATCATCATCATCATCATCATCATCATTATCTTTATCTGATAGCATAGAGTTAGGGTGTGGTGAGCTGATAATAACCTTAAGAGATCTGCTGTGACTTCTTAATCTCCTTAAGCTCTTTCTTTTTGTCTAAATATATTTGACTCCACTCAGGAAAAATGGGTTCATACGTCTCCTAAATACTACTGTTTTCTACCCCTTGGACCTTCCATTATTATAATTTATAAGTGGTTTTTTTCTTGAATTATTTCCAAATCTGGAATCCAGCTGCATATATAAGGAATTGTATTAAGTAACTGACATTTTACATTTGTCAAAGCTCTGCTCTGGCACTCATCTCTAAAAATTTTTTAAAAATTGAGTCACAGAAAAGAATACATGATTATGCTAAGCAAGCTCATCTAATAGCATTTTCTCTTATCCTTTGTTTCAGAAAACTGAATACTATATATAGTAAAATTCATCTGTCATAATATTGGTGCTATCTATCTCTATAAAACTTGATTTTTCCTGTATTGTAAATGAATACTACATCAAGTTGATTCTTTGAATAATTTGCTACTCTTTAAATAACCGTAAAGAATAGCTTACAATTGCTCTTGAAGATCATCTAGTTTTCATCCTTTGCATCAAACCTGAGAAATACTACTCTCGGTAGGTTTACAGTCTGTCTGCTAGAGATTGGAATATGAGTCCTTCTTTATTAAGTCTTTTTGCATGCATAAGTAGCACATGATTTACTTGTGAGGGGCATTATCCTATATTATCTCTTATAATACCTGCCCCCTTTACTTAAATAATGAAGTAAGATGTTGAATTTTGGCTTTTACTTTCAATATATTGCTTTGTTAATGCCAATTTAAGTTAATGTTTTCCCATTATGTTATTTCAAGACCATTCTCTAAGATGGTAAGTTCCAGAGTGAGGATGGCATTGCTCTGGTTGGGGAAGTTTCCTTTTTGGGAATTCCTTATACCAATGAAATCATAGGTCTGGTAAGAAAAAAAAATCAACCCTTATTTTGAATAATTTGAAATCTGAGATTTGTCAAAAATCTTTAGGGAAAACATTGTTTAATCTAGGCTTCTATAAATTGTATCTTCAGTGACTATGGTTATGGAATTTTAGAGGATTCTATGTGACTATAAAACTGGCTCAGTGGGGCTATCTTTGTACAAGGATTAAGAATAGTCTTGCATCTATTAGATGCTGAATTAATGTGCTTGTTAATGATGGTCGTTCACAAGTCATATGTATGAGGAGAGTATGAGGAGAAATGGTGCATTTATAATATTCTTAATTTTTTTTAAAAGATACTTTTTAGATTCCAGGATATTTTGCCTAAATATTTATTTTTCTTTAAAACACTTTTACTAGGACCCTTTTTCACTTCTTAAAAATCTAGTTTTTGGTTAAATACTTACAAGTATCATAAAGTCTACCATTACAATTCAACAAATATCTGTTCCAAGCATGGAAATGAACCAGGCTGGAAGATACAAAGGACAAAAGAAAGACCCTAGTATCTCAATTTAATTCAGTTTGATTCCACAAACATTTGTTAGTTTTCCACTAAGCACTGAGCTAGATAGGTACTGGGAGATGCAAAGGAAAAAAAAAAAGAAACTATCTTTTCCTGTCCCTCTTAATCTCCCTGCCTTCCCTCCAAGATGGTCTACAGTTTATCCTGGATTGATTGTGTTTGTACTTAGTTGTTTACATATGGTCTTCCCCGTTAGACTGTGGGCTCCTTGAGAAAAGGGGCTGTTTTTTGTTTTTTCTTTGTATCCTCAGTCCTTAGCACAGTATGATGCCTTAGCATGTAGTAGGTGCTTAATAAATGCTTGTTGACTTGATTTGATTCTAAGAGTTTACATGTTATTAGGAAGTAGAAATGTCTCTGCATAAACAGAATGTAATTTGAGAAAGAGAGAGCATAAAGAGTTAGGGGAATCTGGAAGAGCTTCCTGTAGGAAGAGGCACATGAACCAAATTTTAAAGGAAGTACAAGATTTTAAGGAATAAAAATTCATTCCAAGTATGCAGGATAGCCTGCAGACAGGCTGGCTACTCCCCTTATAATACAGTAAAGTGTAGTTGAATGTCAGGAGCAACACATCTGTGTAAGCATAGACTTCTATATTTTTCATTCATCCTGGGGGTGAAGCTGGATAATAATGGACTGTACTCTAGCTCTCTGAAGACTTGCTCTCAAAAGAGCCAACTCTTTCAGCCAACTAGGGTGTCTGTTAATGCACTGGAACATTAATGCATTACCTATAGCCTGAAAAAGTTATTTGCCTTCTTAAGTACCCTAAGGGAGAGACTGCTTTTGACTGTTATAGAAATTGAATTGGACAGACTTCATGGGAAATTAACCGTTAAGGTTCCTAGATATGCTTATGCCCTAAATGCTCAAGGAGGAACTTGATAAGCTATGCAGCAGGACCTGGATGCCAAGTCAGCCTAACACACATCTTCATATGATTAATGAAGTATGAAAAATAGATCAGATATGCATACAGAATCATTCACACTGCAAATCAGGTTATAATGGTTGTAACTGGTGTTTATAACATAGCCAACCCTTTGAAGTATCTTTTACTGGAAGTTAAGCTTTCTCTAGTGTTGGCTTTAAAAATACATTATTTATTTTTTTAAGCTTGCATTTAAAAGGGAATTACTACTTCTGTTTAATTCACATATTTATTTCATCTCTCCACTCATTAGCAATGTGAATCATCCTTTTTTATAATGGATAAAGAATTTTCCCCAAAGCATCTTAAAATGTACACACACACACATACACACACACATTTTTTTTATGCATCTTATTCCTATTTGAAGTATACATTTTATAATGGATAAGAATTTTTCATGAAATATCATACACATATCTTTCTTTCATATCTTGCTCTAGATTTGAACTTTCTATAGAATCCTGCTTGTTGGTGGCAATTCATTCAAAATTACTGGCATTTAAGCAGAAACATCTAAGCTGCCACTTTCATTCAGATGAATGAGAATCATATAAATCACATTCTAGGTATTTTAAGATTTATGTGTGTCTCATGGACTTGATATTTATTTGTGGTATTTATCAATATTCACCTAAGTTGTATTCTACCAAAATAGTCTCCATTTTACTCAGTGTGTGTGTGTGTGTGTGTGTGTGTGTGTGTGTGTGTGTGAGCGCGCGTGTGTGTATGTGTGTAAGTTGAAAAAAAAGAATGAGGGAAGGGGGAAAGAAAGAACATAATGATGGTCTTCAAGTATTTGGCAGACGGACACATGCAGGAGGGATGACCTTTGCTCTGACTGGCCTTTGTTGTTCAGTGGTTTTGGTCCTGTTCAACTCTGTTACTGGGCAGGGAAAGAGAACTGAATGGAAGATGCAGAGAATAAGGTAACAGTTTAATAATAAGGAAAAGTTTCTAACAATTAGACCTGACCAAAAATAGAATAAACAGCCTCCAGAACCTGAGGGACCCCTAGCTCTGCATCTCTGAGGTTGGATGACCACTTGTTAGGGATGTTGTAGAGGGCATTTCTATTGAGCTCCAACTTAAATCAGAAAGTCTTTGAGAGACTTCCCAAATCAAAGATTCTTTCTATGGCGGAGCAACTGCTTTGTCTTAAGGCATCAGGGTAGTGCCTTCCAATGGATTTAGACCTAGACCAGTTCAAATCCTGACTCTGCTACTTAGTACATGGATGACCTTGAACAAATTTAATTTTACTAGGCTTTTCTGTTTCATCATTTGCAAAATATGAGGGTTGGACTAGCTTGTCTCAAACATTTCTTCCAGTTCTAAATTTGTTTCTTTGATATTCTGAATCTTTTCTCAGTAAGACATATAGTAAAATTTCTGATAGATTTGTGGTCTTTGTGTCAGATTTAAGCAGTCAGTTAGGTTATCTTTTCCTCACATGTTCCTTTTAATTTGGAGCCCAGTCTCCTACCTTGTTAGACATTGTTCTCTTTTTCTGGATTCATTTCCTTCCTTCCTTCCTTCCTTCCTTCCTTCCTTCCTTCCTTCCTTCCTTCCTTCCTTCCTTCCTTCCTCTCTCTCTTTTTTCTGATTATCAGAGAATAAGATTCATTTGAGCAGCTGTCAGAGGGAAAAAAATGGCCTTATTGTGTACATCAGTGAAAATGTTAAAGGATAGTACTCTGATGACTAGACATCAAATTTGAGTGTGTTAACCCTGGCATTGTTGCTGTTTTTGATTTATCCTTTATTCTGGATATTATTTTTGGTTATAGTGAATGAAACAAGAATGAAACAAGCCTGTGCTTTCTAACGTTTGGGGCATTTACAAGTAACTTTGTTCCTGTTTCTGTGCTAAGAGACAGTATTGCATAATACACAGTGATGTGGTCTTGACATTTTGAAGTTGTAGGGATCAAGAAGTATCTGGTATCAAGTCCTACCTTTAATAATACTGGCCTCAAGACCCTTCAGGATAAATCACTTAGCTTCTCTCTACCCCAGGAACCTCCATAGTAGTGGAAATTATAAATAAGTCATGAGCTGTATAGGTAGAGAAAGTTTTGAACTTGAATTTCTTTTACCGTGATGAAATCATAGACTTGGAACTTCTATTTTTAAAGTTTTCTGAGAACTACTGCACATTCAGAACATAGCATATCAAAATGCCAAGGCAATGAGATGTTTAGATTCTAATAGCTAAGAAATTTACATTTCACAATGAAATATCAGGCATGTTATTGTTTTTTCCTTGCATGTAGAAAAGGCGTATCATATGATAGCTTTACTTTGAACCAAAAGGTATTTTCATCTTCATGCTTTTTGACGAAAGTAGGAAAAGGTGATAATTTCCAAAGAGGAAAGAAAATACTTTATTTGGGAAACAGGACTGAAGCAGACATTAGGGACAACATGAAGGAAAAGCAGTCTACAATGACGGAAGGAAGGAAGAAAGGAAGGAAGGAAGGAAGGAAGGAAGGAAGGAAGGAAGGAAGGAAGGAAGGAAGAAAGGAAGGAAGGAAGGAAGAAAGGAAAGAAGGAAGGAAACAAGGAAAGAAAAGGAGGCATTTACTAAGTACCTATTTTATACCAAGTCCTTGATAAATATTATCTCATTTGAACCTCACCACAACCCTACAAGGTAGGTGCTACCATTGTACAGATATGGAAATTGAGGCAAACGGAGGTTTAGTGATTTCAAATTGAGGTCTTCCTGACCCCCGGCCCAGCTCACTATCCCGTGCACCATTTAGCTGCCAAATCAAAGAAGGACATGAATTGATCAAAGTCTGAATTTCTTGACTGGTATAAATGCGGCAAATTGGGTAACTGAGGGAAGGGATGGACAAAGAATAGTATAAGACTGATAAATCAATTAAGAAGGCACCTAGTGTGGACAGCACAAGCAAAGTTCTCCCTTACTCTTCTTTTTAGAAATATTAAGAAAATAAATTATAAATTATCCTAGTCTGAAGCCTTTGTAATACTTTGAAAGAAAAAATAAATCCAGGCATTTGAAATGCTTAGATTTCGAATAATGGCAAAAAAATAAAAATAGTTTCTGATAGATTTTCTCGTGCCTACAAAGCACACAATAGTATAATATTAACCTATTATGGTATATACAATATATATATACAAAAATAATATACTAATAATATATTAATATTATAACATACTATATATTTTATGAAATAATATAAATATCATTAGTATATTATAAAATATAAACTACTTATTAAAACTATAATACTACTCTAGAATATAAAAACATCAATACTTTAACATAGTACAATAACATATATTACTATAATATAGTTATATTTTGCAATTATATATTCATGAAAATATAAAACAATGTAATAATATAGTATACAATACAAAATATGCTGACACTATATTATAGTATATATTCTATAAAATATATTAATACAGTAACATAGTATGCATATACTATAGAAATATAAAACATATTAATATGCTAATCAAGTGTATATGCTATGAAATATAAAACACATCAACACTGTAATGTAGAATATATTCTATAAAATACATATTAATTCAATAATATAATATATATACTACCAAATTAGACATGCACATATATACTGCAACTTGGTAAGTCTACTATAAAACATAGTATATAAACACTGTACATGAAATTATAACATGCAAAATGTTTTAGTACCATAATGTAGTAAATACGCTATTAAACATATGAATAATATATATGCTATGAAATAATACATAAATTAACAGTGTAATATAGTATATATTACAAAAACATATAATAAATACTATGACATAGTATATGTACTATAAAAATATGACACATGAATGCTATAAAAATGCAAACATAATAATACTATAATAAATGATATTTCCTATAGACATATTGATAAGATAATATGTATATATTACACAATAGAAAATATATTAATATATAGTATGTTTAATATAAAATTAAATGTCAGTACTATGATATTCTATTGCCTTAAATATAAAAGCATAAAACATTATAATATAGGTTATGTACTATGAAATACAGAAATTTTATACTATGGTTCATATATATGACAAAATATAATTCCATATTAATATTATAAAGTAGTATTTGTTCTATGAAATGTAAAACCTACGCTAATACTCTGATGTAATATGTTACAAAATTTAAAATACATATAAAATACTATAATGTGCTATATGTACTATAAAATGTAAATAATATACCAACACTATACATGAAATTATATTAAATTAAATTAGACTGAATATATTAATACTATAATATAGTAAATATGCTATTAATATATGTTAATACTATAATATATAGTATAAAGAATAAAGCACAGATATTAATAGTGTAATATAGTATATTCAGTTCAGTTGTGTTCAGACTCTTTCTGACCCCATTTGTAGTTTACTAGGCAAAGACACTGGAGAAATTTGCTATTTGCTTCTCCAGCTTGTTTTACAGATGAGGGAACTAAGGCAAATTGGGTTAAGTGACACGCTCGGGGTCACATAACTAATTCATGTTTGAGATCAGATTTGAATTCTGGAAGATTAATCTTCCTGACTCCAGGTCTGACATTTTGTCCACTGTGCCACCTTGCTGTAATAGTGTGTGTGTTTGTGTGTGTGTATGTACTATAAAAAATGTACAAAGTGTATTAATACTATGTTATAGTACATATAATATAAAACATAAGCTTTCTATTATTACTTTGATATTGTGCATGTATTATAAAATATAAAACCTATATTAACTCTATGATATAGTATATACACTATAAAATGTAAAACATAAATTAATTCATAGTGTATATACTGTAAAATAAAAGATGTTTATACTATGATATTATATGCGCCTTCACATATAAAAACATAAATGTTTGGCATTATGTGTGTGTTCACACACGTACTATAAAATATATAAATGTTATAATATGGTATATATTATATTATACTATAATATGGTATATATAAAATACATGATATATAAATGTGGTATATATAAATAAATTTAATATAATATGGTATATATATAATATGAATATATATGGTGTGTAAATATGATTAACATTAATACTATGAGTTAATATATGTAGTTTTTTATATGATATAGTATTGTAAATTCTATATATCATATATTATTACATAATAGCAATAGGTATTCTTCCCTTACTACACTTCATGCCCTTTGCCTTGTTTCCTGCAATTCTCTCTTCTCTTCCTTGACTGTTTTTTTCCTAGTTCTGCTGTTGAAATCCTACAAATTTCAGCTCCAAGGCTCCTCTTCCTTGCCAGATTCTCCTAGCCAGAAGCTATTATCTTCTCCCTCAAAAATCTGATAGCTCTCCCCTTACACCTCTTATTCATTTATCAATCAACCAATCAACAAGCAATTATTAAGGGCTTATTACTCACCACATACTGAGCCAGGTCCCTGGGTTAGAAAGATAAAAGCCAAACAGTTACTGTCCTCCAGGGACTCACATTCTGTCGGGGGATACTATCATGTACGTGCATACAAAATAGAAAATATAGGTCAGATGATTTTCTTTGTTGAAGGAGAGGCACCAGCAGCTGAGGGGATCAGAACTGTACAGTTCAGAGTAATCCCGGAGAATGTGTAGAAAGCCATGGAGGAAGTGTCTTCTAGACAGTGAATAAAGAAGAGAGATACTGTTGTAACAACAAGGATCCCAGTATACACAGGAGGTCCTGCTGTACAGGTTCTGAGATCTGCTTTTCTAAAAGGAAATCAGCTTTTGAGGGGTCAACAATCTACTTTAATTAAGCACATTTATCACTCACTTATTTCAAGGGAAAAAAGTCAACACCCTGAACTTCAAAGAAAATACAGAGAAATAAAGACCAACAGACAGAGCTAACAACTGTCTGACCATAAGCAATGCATACATCACAGATCAACAGTAAGATCCAATTGTGTGGCAGGATAAGGTACCAGACACTGAAGTCCTTGCTTGAGCTGAACTGTCAAGTATTCAAACTATACTTCAGAGAGCACAACTCTGATGGGCTGGCCATGTTGTTCAAATGCAAAATGTACGCTTGCCAAAAAGACTATTTTATGGAGAACATTACTGGGAGAACATTATTTGAATCTTACTCTCATTGGAGCTGTCTCAGAGGGAATAACATACATACTCATTTTGGTATAAAAATCTATGTTAGCCTACAAGAAAGTAGAAGGGGAAGGGGATAAGAGGGAAAGAGGGCAGTAGTGGATGAACAGGGAGAATATAAGAGAGAGGGAAATACAGAGTAATCCTAACGGTGAAAAAAATTTATAGCATGTTTCTCTGATAACGGGGTTACTTCTCAAATATATAGAGATCTGAGTAAAATTTATAAAAAATAAGTCATTCCTCATTTGATAAATAAATCATCAAAGAATGTGAATAGGCAGCTTTTAGATGACCTAGTCAAAGCTACTGGTAGTCATATGAAAAAATGCTCTAAATCACTGTTGATTGGAGAAAAGTAAATTAAAACAACTCTGAGGCACCACCCCATACATATCAAATAGGCTAATGTGACAGAAAAGGAAAATGACAAATGTTGAAGGGAATGTGGGAAAATTGAGACACTGATGTATTGTCCATGGAGTTATGAAATGATTCAACAATTAGAGTGATTTGAAATTATGTCCGAAGGGTTGTAGAATCATCTGACTTAGTAATACCATTGCTATGTCTGTTTACAAAAGATGCAAAAAATTAAATTGGAAGGACCTATATGTACACAAATATTTATAGCAGCTTTTTCAGTGGTGCCAAAGAATTCTAAATAGAGTAGATGCCCATCAATTGATGAATGGCTGAACAAGTTGTGGTTCAAGATTGTAAGAGAATACTATTGTATGACAAGAAACAATTAGCAAGATTCTCTCAGAGAAAAACTTAGAAAAACTTTCATGAACTTATGCAAAGTGAAGCAAGCAGAACCAGGCGAAAATTGTACACAGTAACAGCAATATTGCGCAATTATTAACTGTGAATGATTTAGCTTTTCTCAGCAATATAATTATCCAAGACAGTTACTAGGAACTTGAGATGAAAAATATTATCCATCTTCAGAGAAAGAACTTATAGAGCTTGAATGCAGATCAAAGCATACTTATTTAAAAAAAAAAAACACTTTTCTTTTTCTTTCTTTCCTTTTTCTGTGTTTTTTTTTCACAAAATGACTAACATGGATATATGTTTTGTGTGACTGCACATCTATAATGTATATCAAATTACTTGCCTTCTCTTGGAGGGGGAAGTGGAGGAAAAGAATTTTTAAAACTAAATGTTAAAAATGGATTTTATGTGTAATTGGAGGAAAATAGCAAATAAATATATTTTTAAAAAATAGAACTGAGAGCACAGACTTTCTTGTTTTTCTGCTTGTATCTCCAGTGCTCACCTTGGTGCTTTGCACATAGCAAATGATTAATATGTGCTTTTATGTTCATTTGCAGTTTGGGTGCTTTTAAATCATTCTGAGTTTTCATGCCTGATGAAATACCACATTTTTCACATATTCTTGCACACAGGCAAGGGATCAAGCAAAAGCAGCAGAAGCAAAGGGTTTTAAAACAGAGTTCCAGTACTATTTCTCTAAGTTTATGTTGATTTCCTTTTACCTATTTTGGAGCACTTAAATTATGAATGAGTGCTCTTTTTGAACAAAGATGGAAAACAAATTGGTAGGGAAACTCTTTTTATTGTTTATTTATTTATTTTTAGTTTTCAACATTCATTTCCACAAAATTTTGGGTTCCAAATTTTCTCCCCATCTCTTCCCATCCCCACCCCAAAACACCATGCATTCTGATTACCCCTTTCCCCAATCTGCCCTTCCTTCTATCACACCCCTCCCTTCCCTTATCCCCATCTTCCCTCTTTTCTTGTAGGGCAAGATAGATTTCTACACCCCATTATCTATATTTCATATTTCCCAGTTGCATGCAAAAACAATTCTCAACATTCGTTCCTAAAACTTTTAGTCCCAACTTCTCTTCCTTCCTTCCTCACCACCCATCCCCACTGAGAAGGCAAGTAATTCAATATAAGCTATATATGTGTAGCTTTGAAAAAGACTTCCATAATAGTCATGTTGTGTAAGACTAACTATATTTCCCTCCATCCTGTCCTGCCCCCCATTTATTCTGTTCTCTCTTTTGACCTTGTCCCTCCCCTAAAGGGTTTGCTTCTAATTACTCCCTCTTCCCATTTGCCCTCCCTTCTATCATCCCTTCTACTCCACTTATCCCCTTCTCCCCTACTTTCCTGTAGTGTAAGACAGATTTTCTTACCAAATTGAGTGTGCATGTTATTGCCTCCTTAAGCCAAATGTGATGAGAGTAAGCTTCACTTTTTCCCTCTCACCTACCCCCTTTTCCCCTCCATTGAAAAAGCTTTTTCTTGCCTCCTTTATGAGAGATAGTTTGCCCCATTCCATTTCTCCCTTTCTCCTCCCAAGATATTCCTCTCTCACAGCTTAATTTTATTTTTTTAGATATCATTCCTTCCTAGTCAACTCACCCTGTGCCTTCTGTCTATGTGTGTGTGTGTGTGTGTGTGTGTGTGTGTGTGTATAATCCCTCCAACTCCCCAAATACTGAGAAAAGTTTCAAGAGTTACAAATACGATCTTTCCATGTAGGAATGTAAACAGTTCGACTTTAGTAAGTCCATTAGGATTTCTCTTTCCTGTTTACCTTTTCATGCTTCTCTTGAATCATGTTTGAAAGTTAAATTTTCTATCCAACTCTGGTCTTTTCATCAAGAATGCTTGAAAGTCCTCTAATTCATTGAATGACAATTTTTTTTCCCCTGAAGTATTCCTCAGTTTTGTTGGGTAGGTGATTCTTGGTTGTAATCCTAATTCCTTTGACTTCCGGAATATCATATTCCAATTCCTTGATCCCTTAATGTAGAAGCTGTTAGATCTTGTGTTATCCTGATTGTATTTCCGCAATACTCAAATTGATTCTTTCTGGTTGCTTGCAATATTTTGTCCTTGACCTGGGAACTTGAGAATTTGGCTGCAATATGTCTAGGAGTTTTTCTTTTTGGAAACTTGTAAGGAGGTGATTGGTGAATTTTTTCAATACTTATTTTACCCTCTACTTCTAGAATATGAGGGCAATTTTCCTTGATAATTTCATGTAAGGTCATGTCTAGACTCTTGTTTTGATCATGGCTTTCAGGTAGTCGCCTAATTTTTAAAATTTCTCTCCTGGATCTATTTTCTAGGCCAGTTGTTTTTCCAATGAGATATTTCACATTATCTTCTATTTTTTCATTCTTTTGGTTTTGTTTTGTAATTTTTTGGTGTCTCATAAAGTAATTAGCTTCCATCTGCTCCATTCTAATTTTTAAAGAACTATTTTCTTCAGCGAGCTTTTGAACCTCATTTTCCATTTGACTAATTCTGCTTTTTAAAGTATTCTTCTCCTCATTGGCTTTTTGGACCCCTTTTGCCATTTGAGTTAGTCTATTTTTAAGGGTGTTATTTTCTTCAGCATTTTTTTGGGTCTCCTTTATCAAACTGTTCACATCTCTTTTCATGATTGTCTTGCATCACTCTCATTTATCTTCCCAATTTTTCCTCCACCTCTCTTACTTGTTTTATAAAATCCTTTTTGAGCTCTTCCATGGCCTGAGACCACTATGTATTTATTTGGAAGTTTTGAATGCAGAAGCCTTGACTTTTATGTTTTCCTTTAATGGTATGCATTTTTCTTCCTCATCTGAAATGATAGGAGAAAATACCTTTCGCCAAGAAAGTAATCTTCTATAGTCTTATTTTTTTCCCCTTTTTTGGTCATTTTCCCAGCTAGTTACTTGACTTTTGAATTCTTTGTCAAGAAGAGGGTATACTCTAGGGACCTGTAAGTTGTCAGTTCCTCCAAGGGAGCAAAATCAGGGAGAGGAGTTGCTCCTCTCCTGGTCTATGTACTGGTCTGGGAGCAACCAAAAACTTTTCTGCCCAGGATCTGACAGTAGGGTCTTTTCTCTACAACCATCTTCAGCTCCACCACACCAGCACTCTTCCTCACCCCAGGGCCACCAGTCAGGAATGAGATTCAGATGAGTGACTCAATTCCCCCAGGGTGTTTATGTGAACATCTCCAAAAATGAATGCTGCCACTGTAGTGGCTGCTTCTGGCAGGACCAGACCATATTCCCCTCTCACCCAGGTGAAAGAGCTTTCTCACTGACTTTTGAAGTTGTTTTTGTGGATTGAAGAATCTGGGGACTGCAGCTCCTACCTGGGATTCCACCCACTGAAGCCTGCTCTAGTCCTGTCCCTGTTGCACTGCACGACCAAGGCTGAATTGTGCTCTGTTCCAAGCCCGATGTGATAGACCTTTCCTGTTGCCCTTCCAGGCTGTCTTGGGCTGTTTTTCACTCTGTTGTTTTGTGGTTTCTGCTGCTCTAGAATTTGTTTAGAGTTATTTTTTACAGATTTTTTTGGGTTATGAGAAAACTTTTAAAAACAATATGTCATTCCTTTTGTATATGTGTGATTGCTTGACTGCTCAGATAAAGTGACATTTAATAAACTATTAGCCAATGAGGTAAATAAATGCACAAAATGATTTGGGTTCCATGCTTATTCCATGTTAAAAAATTCTGTAACCAGATTGCATGATTCCCATCTTCATGTTTTGCCACCAAGCTAGAGATGTATACTTCCTTTTTAATATTTTATTTCCAGCAGATGAATTGATTAGAATTGTTTTTCATTATTGTTTTTGTTTCTTTTTTTATACAGTTGATATTTCTTCGAAAGGGAAAAATATTTCACAAAACCTTTAAAATACTGATTTCTTAATTGTTTTTGTTGTCTTTTTTTCTGAAAGAATTTTCTCCTGCTTCCCCTTTTCCCAGTCTTTCTCTATCTCAACATGCATACTGAGAAGGAATAAACATTGACTGTAAAATCAGATGCCTCAGTAATAAAAACACAAGTTATGACTGGCAGTTCAAAGGCTTGCATATTGTCAAAGGGTAGATCATACAACTTTCTTCAAGCTGGAAGTATAAATTTTTTTTTCTTTTAATAGAACTCTGGGGGATTGAGGGAGCAACTTAGTTAAGGTCAGGAGTTTAAAAAAAAACAAAACTCTTCCCCAGTGGGCTAGATTTAGAGAGCAATTGGAAGTGCTCGAAATTCTTTCAGAAACATAGAACAAGAGAACTTAGCACCTACTTGGAAAGAATCACTAGTTGGAATAGGAAGCTGACATATAGTGGGATGAGTTGTGGTCCTTCCTTGACCTGGTCTGCATCCTCTCTCAAAGACATTCAGTGTCTCTGTTTCCTTCCTGTGGGAAGGCACCTTCCCTCCACTCAGCTGAGGTCATGTTTCATCCTATTTGGATAAAAGCAATTTCTAATTATCATTTTGGCAAGTAATGTTGTTTTAAAATATCTGTTTATATCAGATATAATTTTATACACTTAAGCCATTCGATCTCCTCCATATTAGGGCTCTTAACCTAGGATTCATGAAACTTTTAAATATATATATTTGACAAATTTATTCTGATACAATTAGTTTGTTTGCTATACTATTTTTTAGTTTTATGCATTTAAAAACAGGATTCTAAAAAGAGGTCCATGTGTTTCATCAGGATCCATGATACAAAAAAGTTAAGAACCTCTACTAAAGAGGAAAAAAAAAATTAAAAATTCCATGTATAACAAAGAAATCCTAGCTTGTTTATTTAAGGTGATTTTCATAGTACAAAACTCTCTCACAGTGAAATAACGTTTGGTTTAATATCAATGGCTCCTAAGGTTAGTTTTTTCATTTATTTAGATCAGTAAATGGCATGATGCTTGGCACTTATTTCTGTAATTGATACTCAGTAGTGAATAATACTGTTTAGCCTCTCTGAGTTCCACTCTGGCCAAATCCCCAAGTTTAACGTTTCCTGTGAATAGATATAAACGGCATTCCTATGAACGTATGATGGGGATATAATGAGAAGGGAATATTTGACAGATAAAACACGATGACTTAACGGTATCAAAAAGATATCAACACCATTTCAGGAAGAAAATCCTTCTAAAAACATACCTTACTAATTCTCTTAATAGCTAACATTTACATAAAGCTTTAACATTTGCATTATTTTACATATTATCATTTATTCCTCATACCTCTCCTGTGAGAGAAGTGCTATTATTATCTCATTTTACAGAGGAGGAAACCGAGGCAGAGAGAGACTAAGTGACTTCTCATGGTTCATGTAGATGGTCAATATCTAAGGTGGGAATCAAACTCAAATCTATGATACCCCAGATATAGCATTTTGTTTCCTGTGCCACCTAGTTAATCTATCTAAATTATGTATTTTCGTGCCCAGTTTTTTGAATATATTTCTTTCATTAACGTACCAGTTTCTGAGGTTGGAATAAGGAAGGACAGTGTTAATTATTTATTAATAATATCAATAATAATAATAATAATTTATTATTTCCCTTATTTCCACCATCCACAGTTATAAGAATCAGCTCCATTATTTAGAGCAACTCTCCCCTCTAATATATGTGGCTATCATTAATGCCCTCCTTGTACCTTTGTCTTTTCCTTCTCTAATCCCTTCCATGGATAAATCCCTATGTTCCTTCCTTTCTTCAAAAAATAAATAAAGCTACTTATTTTCTTAAAAAAATTAAGAAATAAAAATTTAAAGATAATTTAGAAATATTTTTCTTATCAATTGTATAAAGTACTGGGTTTTGCAGGAAGAATTCCACATTGATTGGCCTTGATCCTTTCAGTTAAAATTTTTTTAGTTGCTTCTGTAACTCTGTCTTCATGCATACTCAGACCAAACATCAAGTTCCTTTCTATGAGCACAGTAACATAGGATTTTCAGGCATACAGATTATGAATTTAATCTTTTTCTGTGACATTTTCTGTTCTCTTTCAATACCCACACATCATTTCTTTTTTAGATGCTTTTGAGTTAGTTAATTTAAACTGCAACTTTATGTTTCTGAGTCCATTTTTGTATTCACAAATTTTAGAATTCACTTTCCGGTGCTGAGATTTTTTACATCTATCAGAGAATGCATCAATATTCACAATCATTGTGGTTACCAAGTTTCTAGGAAATTTTCATTCCCAACTTAGACCTTGTGTGAAGGTAACATTGTGCTTTTCGTCATGTCTTACTACATTCTGATGTGAAACTCCTGAAATACTTCCTATTGAAGGGAGCATGATGTTAAAGGATGCTTTCCTGCTAGGTTTCCTAAGACAAGAAGATGTAATACTTCTTCATAGGGTGTGAATTATGTCACAGTTGCACTTACTCATTGTGGAACTGCTTTTCTGGGATCACACTGATGTATGTGTCAGTATGATGCAGCAAGAGGTACAATAGACTTTAAGTCAGAATATTTGGGTTTTATCTTGATACTATGTGTCTCTGCCCTTTAGAATTCCCATTCCATTATGAACACATTTCCCTAAATTCTGAGTCTCTTTTTCTTATACTCTTTTTATCTATAGGCTCTCACAGAAATCTGACTCCCTTTTGACAACATTGCATCCCCTCCTATCTTTTCCAGCACTAGTATCTTTTCTTATCCTCCTCCCGCCCCTCCCCAACCCTCACTCATATTGCTCCTGGAGAAGGATTAAGAATACTCCCTGCTCCCAACTGTTACTTCCTTTCCTCTTTTGAAATCTACTCAATTAAAATATTTCACCTAATCAAAATTATGTTGACTATAGTAGACTGAATCCTCAGGCCACCCCCTTTCCTTTCATGGGAAATTCAGCATCTCTTCTTTTCCTCCCTAACTCCAGCCCTATACCTACGGGACTTTAATATTGATTTAAATGCTTCTTTAAATTCTCTAACCTTCCATTTCCTCAGCCTTCTTATGCACTCCACTACCACAACCACCACACACAGTGAAGGTAATACAATATATCTTGCCATTACTCACACATATTCCACATACTTAATTCAAATTGTTGAAATTTTCCTAACTATATCCTCCCATCATTCACTCTCTCCATATTTTTCACTCCTCCTATACCTGCTCTTTTCCATCATTTAGAATTCCAATTTCCCCACCCCTCAGTACTTCTTCATATTCTGACATTACTTTCTTGCCTGTTCAACCCCAAAACAATAGTTACCTATATCAATTCTACGTTGTCCTCTACTCTCATACTCTCATTATCTCATTGTCCTATTACCACGCTGCTCTTCTCTTGTTAAACCACAGCACAATGTTACAATCAATATACATCTTCACCATTTCTACTCCTAAACTATTTAACAAAACCCTATTAATTGGGAAAATTACAAATTCATATTATCCAACCTCAAAAAAGTCTTCAATACAACAAGAATTTTCCATTTATTCTGTTCCAAACTTTTCCTTCCATCCTAAAGTAACCATCCCTTCCCCATTTCCATTTTCTCCCCTCTCCCAGATGAGGACATTGTCCTAATTTTACTGGAAAATGTGAGGCCATTTGACATGAGTTCACTCTTCAGGCATTATGTCTCACTCCTTTCTCTTTCTCTCACAAAAAGGGAACCTTTTTCCTTACCAAAATCTACTCTTCTACCCTCTCCTTAATGTCATCTCTTTCACTGCACCTCCCCTCTTTCTTGAATCTTTAAATTCTACCTACCAACTTGTACCTTCCTTGTTGCCTTCAAAATGCTCATCTCTCTTCTTAAAAAACTTTCACAAGACCCTGCCATGCCCTCAGCTATCATCTTTTATCTCTCCTCTTTTTCTCAAAATCCTTGGGGAAAAAAGTTTGTACTTGCTTTTTCTTCTCCTCTCACTCACTCTTCAATCCTTACAATTTGTCTTTAAACCTAATCACTAAATTGAAGGTGTTCTCTCCAAAGTTACTACTTCTTTTTAAATTGCTAAATCTTATGGTTTTTTCTCGGTTCTAATCTTAATTCTACCTAATTCCTACCTATATGCTACATTTGCCACTATTGATGATCCTGAAGATTCACCCCTCTCTTAGATTTTATGACATTACCTATTTCTTCTCTCACTTGCCTGACCACTCCTTGTGAGTCTTCTTTGTGGACTTATCATCTGCCTCACATTCCTTAATTGTGAGAATTCTCCAAGGTTCTGACCTGGATTCCCTTGTTTTGGTAAACTCATCAGTTCATATAGGTTTAACTATTATTTCTATACAAATGCCTTCAAGAGCTACATATTCAGTTCCATTCTCTCTTTTGAGTTTCTTTTCCATGTTACCGACTGTCTATTGACTATTTCAAACTGGATGTTCTGGGTACATCTTAAGATCTATCTGACCTAATACAGAGTGAAGTAAGCACTACAAAGAAAATATATGCAATGACCACATTCAAAAGTGAACACAGCAAATTTATAAAGATCAATCACAATGGAAAAAGTTATGGGAACATTACGAACTAACTCATTCTTTTATGGAAGAGGTCCACACGTGTTGCATATTACACATGTTTTCAGATTTTTTCAATGCATTTTTCTTCTTTTTTGTTTTTGAAAAATGCTATATTATATGGGATAACTCTGGGAATGGGAAGGGGATGCACAATGGGAAAAACTATAATTATGTAAAAACAATTGATAAAAAACTTTACTTAAAAGAAAATTCAACATCTAAAATAAAATTCATTGTTTCTACCCCAAGTCCTCATTTTTCCAAACTTTTCAATACAACATGATCCTTTTGTCTCACATTATTATCTTGGTATTATCTTCAATTTTTTTTCACCCTATATATCCAGTCTTGTTGTTTGTTCTTTAGAGACATTTCTTGCATTCTAACTCTTTTTCCACTGATATTGCTACTGATCTTAGTTCAAGATCCTATCACCTCTTACCTAGATTATTACAGAAGCCTCCCATTTGGTTTCTCTGTCTCAAAGATTCTCTCAACTTTAGTCCATTCTCTACATTGACACCAATGTAATTTTTCCTTAAGTAGTGATTTGACCTTGTAATTCTCTTTGTGATGTCCAGTTTCTTCTTATTGCCTCTAGAGTAAAATCTTAAAACTTCTTTTGAGATTTTGAAGCTCAAGACAACTTGGTTCCAACCTACATTTTTAGCCTCATTATACCTGTGCTCTTCAATCCAATCAAGCTAAAAGCAAATTCAGAACTTTTTCTACTAGTGGTAGCTCTCTCATCAACATCCTTTATGACCTTAAAAAAGCTGCTACCTTGATGCACTATCAGAGTTGTAAATTAGTTCAGTCATGCTGGCAAGAAATCTGGGACTATGCTCTGAAAGGCAGTCAATAATGTTTTGACCCAGTAATGCCCCATTCTAGGCCACATCTCAAAGAAATCAGGGTACACCTATATATACAAAGATATTTATAGCAGACCTTTTGCAGGCAAAGAATTGAAAACTAGCGGAAAACTCATGAATCTTAGGGGAGAGAACATGGTATATGAATGTAATAGAATACTATTGTACTGTAAGAAATGAATAGCAGTCTGGGAAGGATTACATGACCTGATGTCAAGTGATTAGAACAAGAAGAACAATGTACTATAATATGAACTTGGTAAGAAATAAACAATTTTGAAGACTTAAGAATTCCAATAAATGCAGTGACTGATGAGGAAGAAAACTGTCTGTCTCCTGGCAGAAAGATAATAGACTCATATGACAAATGAGTCATACAGTTTTGGATATGACCAATATGGGAATTTGTTTTGCTTGACTCTGATTATTTGTTTTAAAGATTTTGTTTTCCCTTTTTTCATTTGGGAGAGGGAGATGAAAGAGTGAAAAAGTAAAAGTTTAATCATTGAAAAAATTACAGTTGGAAAAAGAACAGTAAAAATAATCACCTTCACTATTTTGGGCTTTGGTATCCTCATTTGTAAATTAAGAAGGTTCAACTAGGAATTATTTAATTTTTCTCTCAAATCTAATTCTCTATTTCCGATCTAAAAAAAGATTGTTACTGGTCCTCTATCTTTCCATCCTTTGAAACTAAAATGGTAATTCCCTGTAACAAGAAATTAAACTTAGTTCATTTTCTGTAGATATTTTAAAATATAAATTACTTATGGAATAAAATTCATAACAGGGGAGGGAAATTGGGGGCAATAATTAGCATGAGTCATCCCATCATTATTTTTAAATTCAGAGGTGTTAGACACTTCCAAAATATGTAATGGGAAATAGGTGGTTAATGAAAATAATAGATAAGTGAAAGTATTAGTCTGACAGGAGTTCCCAAGAGCTATAACCAAGGTAGACTGGTTATTGGAATTCATTTTTTAAAGTACAGTAAGGCAATGGGCTCTGCCACTGATAGCCTAGCATAGTAATAGAGTTGAGTATGAAGTCTATCAATCCCACAGTGGGGGAAGAACCTGTGCTGTTTTTTTTTTCATTTTTTATTTAAAGTTATGTATGAATCTCCAATACAAGTCTACATATCGCTTCAGTGTTATCTTTTGAACTTTTCCATTAAATATAGATATTTGAGATTTGAGTGGAATCTTTTTGTGTGTACATGAACCAGTGCACCTTGCTACCCAAAACTTTTAAAAGAATCATCCGATGTTTCCTTGTTTGATCTCTCTTGTTTTCATGCTGGTAGTTGAGCAGCCTTAGAATCTTATGCTTAGATCATTGTTTCTCAATTTCTGATCCATAGAAGATTGTTAATGGTTCACAACACTTGTATTACTAAAATATCTTTACTACTAGAAACGTGTGCACACACACACACACAGTGACTCCTCATCTTCTTCTTTTCCCCTCATTTGACTCCTCCCATATTTGTCTGTATCTTTTTCTCCATTTTATAATCCTACCTTCCTAATCCCTCCAGAGCAATTTTACTGAAGTTCTGGAGAGAGATATGGTCTGATGTAATGAACTTATTACTGATCCAGAGAACATATTGGGCTAAGATTCATTGCTTTAGAACAACATAGAGATGGTTTATGACTTCACAGATGTAACCTCTCAAGCACTCTTGCTAATCTTTCTCAACTTTTCATCATTCCTCATTTATCTTCTTGACATGATATTCACACAATTTATGCCCAAGTCTGGAACTAGAAGCCCTTCTGAAGTGTTGACTTTCATGCATAATTTGTTTTTTTTCCAAAGAAGGATGTGATATGATATTATATGTGGGATCTGATATGTGTTTAACAATTCTGAGTTGGAAAAAAACCTGTCTAGAAAAGTGTTCATTCATCCTCTGGAAAATTCTAGTTATGAGAAACTCATTATCTCCTAAAAGTATTCCATTCTGTTTCTGAAAAGTTCTCATTCTAAGATATTTTTTTTTTAATGTGGCACTAACTCTGCAATATCGACCAGTTGTTTCTATAGTTTTACCTCCTAAGACCATACTGGAAAGTTGAATTCTTCTTCCACAGAACAATCTTTCAGATAACTGAAGAAGACTAATTTGTCTCCCATTCTAACTTTTCCTCTTCAGCCTAACCATACACATTTCTTATGGGACTCCAGCAGAATACACAAAGAGTAATCTGATCTATTCTCCTTTGGTTAATCTGTCCTGTTTCTTTAATGCTATTTTAAAATTTCTATTCTGGTTATTTGTGCATGTTTCACTCTAAATTTGATTGTATACTCCTGGAGGGTAGAGATTTTGTTCTTTAAAAGTCACTATGTTCCCAGTACCTTGTACAGTGATTTGTGCTTAGGAAGTGCTTCAAAAATAATTAATGAATTTAGGGTAGAAACTTGACAGATTTATACTTTCTATTTTGTCAGTTTTAAAAACTTTATTCTGGATGAATTATGCCTTCTTTCTCCAAATTTGGATGCTGCTAAATAAGTTAACCAAAATCCATTGTTTTGAACCAAATTCCTGTAATTTCAATTTTCTCAAGAAAATATTTATTCATAATCCTAGTTGTGATAGAATATTTAGAAAGCAATTTTTCTAGGTATTCATTTCACTTCAAAATCAGTGTGCTTTCTGAGAAAGAATATTGCCCTAGGCAATTAAGAGCTAACATTTAATTTCTTTTCCTAAAGAAAAGAAATTGTGTTAGGGTTGTATCACTTGTCCAGAGAGATGCTTTCTTCTCTTAGAAATAGGTATTCATCTGAAGCCCAAGAAGAATGTTGACATTCCACTGAAATGAAATATTTGCCTTTTTTAGGATGGTGGTCATGATATTATTATACAAATATTACTTTATCACTTTACAATGTCATTTTAAATAGAGCAGATTGCATGAAAATAAGAAATTATATTTCTCTTAATAAGTTTGTCAGATTATAAACTTAGACAATAAAATTTGCTGCCTTACCTTAGGCACTTAATAATTTATGCTGTGATTATTATATGGCTGAAATGTATCCATGTATTTTATAGATAGATAATTAGATAGATACACACACAGACACACACACACATAAATAGCTTTTTGGGTACATTCCTTGCTATCCACTCATGATAAATCCCTAGAAGAATCACTAAGGATATGAGTAAACTGAAAACATCATTATGTATCTAAAAATAAACTAGATCTTATGTGCATATAGAATATATTATTAAGGAAATGATTAGTGAACATCTATTTATTATTTTATTTTCCCCAGTTACATGTAAAAACAATTTTTGACATTTGTTTTCAAAACTTAGAGTTCCAAATTCTTTCCTTTCCTCCCTCTTCACTCAACCTCATTTAGAAGACAAGTAATTCAATATAGATCATACATGTGTAATCATGTAAAACATTCCCATAATAGTTATGTTGTAAAAGAAAACATAGACAAACAACAACAAAAACTCAAGAAAAATAAAGTAAAAAAGTATGCTTTAATCTGCATTCAGACACCATTACTTCTGTCTCTGGGGATGGATACCCATTTTCATCATATGTCCTTCTGAAATATTTTAGATTATTGTATTGCTGAGATTAGGGAAATCATTCTCAGCTAATCATCTTACTATAGTGCTGTTACTTTTGTACACACAGTACATTTCATTTTGCATCAGTCCATTCAAGTCTTTCCAGGTTTTTCTAAGGATATCCTGCTCATTATTTCTTATAGTATAGTAGCATTCCATCATAATCACATATTATCACTTGCTCAGCCATTCCCCAGTTGATGGGCATCCCCTTAATTTCTAATACTTTTCCCCCAGAAAAGAGCTGCTATGAATGTCTTTGTGTATATATAGGTCTTTTTTCTTTTTGTTTTGTTGTGTTTTTCTCTCTTTTGGGATACAGACCTAGTAGTAGTTGCTAGGTCAAAGGGTTTGCATGATTTTATCACCCTTTGGCTATAGTTCCAAATTGCTCTACAGAATGAATGATTGAATCACTTCACAACTTTACCAATGGTGCATTAATGTCTCATTTTCCCCACATCCCCTCCAACATTCGTCATTCACCTTTTCTGTGCTATTATCTAATCTAATAGGTATTAGGTAGTACCTTAGAGTTGTGTTAATTTGCATTTTTCAATCAATAGTGAGTTAGAGTATTTTTTTCATATGGCTATAGACTGCTTTGATTACTTCATTTGAAAACTGGTCATATCTTTTGATCATTTGCCAGTTGTGGAATGGCTCTTATTTTTATGAAATTGACTCCATTCTCAATATGTTTGAGAAATGAGACCTTTGTCAGAAAAACTTGCTTCAAAATGTTTTTCACAGTTTCTGTTGCTAACTCTATTTCCCTTCATCTGATCTCACACCATTTATTCTATTCTTTCTCTCTCTTCAGCCTGTCCCTCTTCAAAAGTGTTTTGCTTCTAACTGCTCCCTTTTCCAATCTTCCCTCCCTTCTATCACCACCCCTATTCTTATCCCCTTCCCCTCCTACTTTCTTATAGGCTAAGGCAGGTTATTTTATTCCCTCTTTGAGCCAATTCTGATGAGGGTAAGGTTCACTCACTCCCCTTCACCTCCTCTTTTATCCCCTCCACTGTAAAATCTTTTTCTTTCCTCTTTTATGTGAGATAATCAACCTCATTTTACCTCTCTCTTTCTCATTCTCCCAGTACATTCCTCTCTTTCCCCGCTTAATTTTAATTTTAGATGTCATTCCTTCATATTCAACTCACACCTCTGCCCTATGTCTGTATATACTTCTAACTGCCCTAATAATGAGAAAGGTCTCATGATTTACAAATATCATCTTCCCACATAGGAACATAAACAGTTTAACCTTATTAAATCCCTTAGGATTTCTCTTTCTTGTTTACCTTTTTTATGTCTCTCTTGAGTCTTATATTTTAAAGTCAAATTTTTTTATTCAGCTCTGGTCTTTTCACCCAGAATTCTTGAAAGTTCTCTCATTGAATATTAATTGTCCCTCCTCATGCATTATGCTGAGTTTTGTTGGGCACGTGAATCTTGATTGCGGTTTTAACTCCTTTGCCCTCTGGAATATCATGTTCTAAGCCCTCAGTCATTTAATGTAGAAGTTGCTAAATATCGTGTTATCCTGACTGTTGCTCCACCATACTTGAACTGTTTCTTTGCTTGTAATATTTTCTCCTTGACCTGGAAACTCTGTAATTTGGCTAAAATATCCTTGGAAATTTTCATAATGAGATCTCTTTCAGGAGGTGATCAGTGAATTATTTTGATGACTATTTTATCCTTATTTATTTAAATGGCATTAGGAACTCAGAGCAGTTTTCCTTCATAATTCCTTAAAAGATGATTCTAGGCTCTTTTCTAGTCATGGCTTTCAGGTAGTCCAGTCACCAACTACCAGAAACGAATCTGAATTTGAAGTGGAATCATCTTTCGACAAGAGCCCCATCATCTGTTGCTGACAGTTTACTTGAAGCCTTTCTAACCTGGAAGAATTCTAAGAGTGTTTTCTCTTTACTCTCATGAAATGTGAGAATGCCTTGGCTTCATCAGTTCCAGTATGGCAGGTAGATACTTTTTAGGGCTTTGCAGGATAATATGAACAAGACATATATAAAATGATAACATATAACCATAACAAGAACAACGATAGCTAATATAGTCCTTTACGTTTGAAAGTACTTTGCCAATATCATTTTGTACTCATCAACCCTGATAAATACCATTGTCATCCCCATTTTAGAGATGAAGAAACAGAGACAAACAGAGGGTAAGTGATCTGCCCAGGATCACAAAGCTATTAAGTGTCTGAGTGCAAGATTTGAGATCAGATGTTCCTAACTCCAGGTCAAGTGCTTCATTTCCTGAGCCAAATAGTTGCTGTACCCATACCAATGGCAAAATGCTTCCACCAACATTCGTGCTTCTTGGAATCTCCTTGTGATAGTGAGTAATGATAAAGTGAGGCACAACTACCAGCCCTTGATGCTATTCTTTAGCCCACACTTTGACACTGGTTTAAGAGGACATGTTGCATTACCTTTCTTCACAGACAGTTCTCATGAGAGAATTATTAGGGTATCCAGCTTTTGTTTAAAAATGAAAGCAGAAGTCTTTAACTGGGACTAGTAATTTAACCTTTACAATCTTTTTTATTATTGAAAATATTATTTCCTAGTGACATGTCTTATAATTGTCTTATGTCCTGGAACCTTTGTGTCTTAAAATCTGTAACCGTAGATAAGCTCCTTTCCAGAACAGGCAGGCAATTTATTACTGTATAAAATATTTCTATGTAGCAGGCACTTCCAGGAAGTTTCCTTCATTGCTTTTTCCCACTTCATTCACTATTAAAACAGTCCATAGCTCATCTGACTCTTTTTCCTCAATCTGTTCTTACAGTGTTTCTATTTCCCTGAAAAGACATACCTTAAAAAGTACACATATGCACACATGTCCAAATTACCATACAGATATAGAGAGGCATATACATATATATGTGTGTGTATCTCCACATAGATATGTACATATATACACATATATTCATAATCGAGTATACACACGTACAAAATCAAAGTTTAAGATGTTCTAAGTTGAGGTTGTGTCAGTTCATAGTGTCTGTCATTTTACATTTCAGCTTTTTGAATATACCTTCTTTTTGAATATAGCTTCTTTTAAAATATACCCAGACAACCATGAAATATTTAAGTGGTTAATAAAACCTCTATGACTGATAATCATTCAAATGCAATTACTGCAAAAGCTCATCATCTGTAGAAACCACTGTGTCAGTCCATAGAATTGATAAGGACTTCTCATATTTGATAGAAATTCCATGATTTTTTATTATTTTGATTATTGATACTCCCAAATCTTGATCAGGTAAAAGTCAAACTCACTAGAGAACATTACTACCATATGATTATTTACTGTATTATACAAGAATATTTCGTGGGTGTTAACAAGTCAAGGTGCTGACATTGAGGTAGTTTATTAGGAAGCAAGCTTTCTTACAGATTCCATCAGTAAAGCCAGGAAAGTCGTCTTTCTATCCTTGGAAAGGGGGAATTGGAATACTTAGTTGAATTAAGGTATAAAAAGTTACCTGCTCCTCTACCTGTCAGCCAACAATAGATGTTGCAAAATGCTTCCAAACTGATTGCAAACTTTTAATAGACAAGGCTGTTGTGTATGTCAGCTGAAAACTGTTTTACTACCCTTGTCTAGTTGTAGACTAGTTCATTTGTTGAGCTATTTCGGTGATTCTTTTCATGTTAAGTCTCGTTAAAAGGCATAGTACTTTTAGAAAGTAGTGGATTCAATTACTTTCAAGGATCGATCTCAAGTCTAGTTACACATCCAGTGGCTCTGTGATTTCCAGTAATTTGAGTTTAATAGATTTACTTCTGTGTTCATCTTTCATGGAAGGCATTTATATTTATTGATCTCTTTTTTCACTTGGTACGGAGCTTATTTTATTTCCTCTTTTTCTCCTTGGAACTGTGTTAGTACAAGGGTTTGGTTTGCTTATATGAATACCAAGGCAAATCATCAGAATCTATCTGATAAAAACTCTGTCAGGAGAATTTTGTTAAACTTTAATTGTCATGACTACTGAAATGTGTACTTGCTTCTTATTGAGGCTATCCTACCATGGCTAGATTGATAATAATAGATCAGTTTTTCAAAATCAATCCTGACTGTGTTCTAAGTTGTTTGTTTTTTAAGTACATTATGGGAATATCTTACTTGCCCAAGGGACTGTATTTAGGCAGTAAACTTGATGTCTTAGCATAGACTATTTCCTCATTACAGAAATGGTCTTTCTGATCATTTTCCAGGACCATTGCTTTCTGAAAATAGCCTTAACATCACTTTAAAGCTCCTAATGTGGCCATGCCCATGGGAATAATCAATTCAAACATTTAGATGGAATTGACCAATGGCTGTTTGGTTCTGCTGACTGGCCAGTCAAAGTGATCATGTATGTAGACAGTCCATGTGCAATCCCTAGAGCATTGCCATGTGAAGACTCCTAATCAACATTTGGTGAGGATGGTGTTCCTGTTTATTTTTACTCTTCCTTACATGCCTTTGAAATATATAGCACAATAATCCCCATCCCATGACTGAATTTAACAAATTTAATTTCACCAAAATTATTTAGAACATTATCGTAATAATTGGGTAGATACAAAGTTTACACAAGGCGCATCTCTGATTTCTGTAGTGCTTGGAGTTTTGTATATTTCAAGAATTCAAGAATATCATTTCATCACTCTATGACAGATCTCAACCTCAAATTGTCTTAAAAAAAAAAGGGAGATTCTAGACAGCCCTTGGAGAATAAATATCTTCAAACATAGCCAAGCTGACCCTTGACTGACAGATACATTATTAAAACCTTCAGAAAATGGTATGGACTTCATTGGCATGTAACCACATTTTGGTGAGCCTGGGTGCTTATTTGGGACAGGAAAAAGAAGGTAAAAAGGAAGCATAGGAAAAGTATAATTAAGTAAGTAGAGGTTTAGTGTGAGGAAGCATAGGAAAAGTATAATTAAGTAAGTAGAGGTTTAGTGTGAGATCGGGGAAAGGGAAGGATGTCTGAGCTGAAGGATGTGGTGATGGAGGATTACTTCAAGCAAAAATTTGAGGCAGAGACAGTGGATCACAAAAAGTGAAGCTAGAGATTGAGTCTTGAGTGGGAGAAAGAGGGAAAGGGAAGAAGTTAGGGACAGATTATTGCAAGAAGTACAAATGGCAGTGCTGATTTTAAAAATAAAGAACTATAAGGATATTTTTTTGTTAGAGAAAAAGAAACAGCAAGCAGTAATTGAGTGAGAGAGATGAACTTATACATAAAATAGAAAAGGGTGGCAGAATGAATCAGAAAACATAACAATAATTTGCCATGTACAGGAGATGTAAGAAATACCCTTAAAGGTAAAGATTCATACTGAGCTAAAATGGGAATTTGTGTGGTTTATTATTCTTCAACTGATAAAGCAGGAGAGGCAACCTTGAACTGATATAAAGCAACAGTAATAGATCAAGAAAAATTGATGTACTTTCTACATTTCCATTAAGGATGTAGTGTGGTATAGTGAAAACAACACCATATTTGGAATTACTTGACCAAGGTTTGTGATTAGGCCCTGAATTATGTGATAATGAGCAAATCACTTAATTTTTCTAAACCTCAGTCTTCTCATTTATAAAAATGAGATAATAATATTAACACTCTCAATATATGTGTCTATTTATACATGTATATGTATAGACAGAGTTGTGCTGATAAATGCATTCTTTACATGTGAACTATTATTATTATTATTATTATTATTATTATTATTATTACATTTCAACAATCAAAATAACAATTGATCACTTAGAACGATCAGTGCCAATAGTTACTTTGGGTGAATTACAGAGAGAACAAGTAAAGAGACTGATGGAAAGGAATCTGGATAACATTGAGAAATTTATAATCAGAGACCATTTGTCCATCTATATGTCATGGAAACAATCCAGTGGAGTCCTTTTCTGGAGTGGATAAAATATGTCAATTGTATAGCTGCATATTTATCAGAGCATGGGTTCTTATGTAAAAACTTAACAATTGTAAACAGAGTAAATCTGGAAAGGGAATTCTTGGCCATAATTCATTAATGATAATCTTTTTAGAACTGTTTTAGTTGTTCACCATCAACTAGATTCCATGTACCAATTCTTGAATATTTTTTTACATATCAATCATCCTATATAACTTATCAGCTCTAGTAATTCAAGAAGTATTCATTATATAATAGTCATGTGTGAAGCACTATAATATGTGCTGATGTCCTCAGCACATGAATAGACATGACAAAGCTACTTCTTTCAAGAACCTGACAGTCAAATGATAGGAAAGATAAATACACATGATGATAATACAACAGGGATCGATATAATAAAATTATAATGATAAACTGAATCAACTCTAATAGCCCTGTTCTTCCCCTCTGTTACCTTATTTTAACAAAGTTGTCAAGAGGGTTCATTTTTTGAGATATCCTGAACCTATTTTCTTTTATGCCTATATCTTCTTTTCATTAAATAGACCAATGCTTTTTTATCTGACTTAACAAAAAATATATATTGACCTCCTTGTAGACTATAGAGTTTGAATTGACCTTTGTCATACCTGTAATCTGAAACCATGAGCTCCTTTCTTGTGTACATAGAGAAACTGAGTCTCAGAAAGATAGCCAGTGATATAATAGCAAGTGGCAAAACTTAGACTTGAACCCAAGATGTTTTACTTTGTACTACCTATTTTGACGAAGTGAAGAAAAGGGATACCCAGAAAACTTCATAGTTCAACTCCATGCAATCAATTCAGTTCGACTATTGTCTAAATGATAGTGGTGAACATATTTGATCCTGTTTTGCACCTAACTTGATATTATTAACCAGACTCAACAAACTGAATTATCTCTGTTGTACACAGACACATACACATACACACACACACACACAACACACACACACACACATCCAGTTCTACTCAATAAGTTAATGCTGTTCTCAACACTGCAGTAGATTATTCTAATAAACTATTTTGCATAGTTAGAAAAGTAGACATGTAGTTAAGTATTTACTGAGATTTTCTTGGTGGTCATTTTAGATAGTAATAAAGACCAAAAACTTTTCCCCCACACTTTCCACTCTTTCTTATACCTTAAAAATCAGTCTCAAAATTGTGTCACTGCTAGTCTGAAATTCCATTTTATATATGTGACCCAGACCAGCTATTGTTTTCCATCTTTGTTATCTTCACTGTCATTCATACTTCCTCTAGAAATACATCCAGGGTGTCTTTGCTGTCCTTGATAGCAAAAGAAAAGTGTTATTTTTTTTTTTACATATAGATCTTTTCCATTTTTCATCTTTGTTGTCCTTCCCATTCTGTCCTTAAATGGCATTGAAATTGCATTGTTAGGTCTCTTGCCAAGACTCCTTTAAACTTTATTTTCCCTTCATTGCTTCTTTTTCTTTTTATGAAATTATAATTTCCAGTCATCTTTATCAGTTAGATTTTTACAAAACATTAGTATATAAAAAAGTCAATTTAACATTTTTAATTCCCAGAGAACCAGAAGGAAGCTCAGGTAAGCAGGAAAGTTTTCAAGTAATAAGTAGTATTCATGTAGAATCTTCTTTGTGGTCTGCTGTATATATGAAAAAGAACTTTTGATGTTTAAACTCAAAAAATTTTTTAAAAGATACATATGAGTTTATTTTGTAAGTCAGTGTTGCCTGTTGTTTTTTTAAAATCTCTACCTGTCAAGGTGTAATGGTAATTTAAATGGAAAGATCTTTCTCATTAATTAATAGGTCTATGTGACCTACTTAAATCACCTGGAAGCCCAAGTCACATGTGGTAGGAGGAGTTTGCTGAAGAGTCAGAGCAGGAAGAGCGGAGCTGAACCGGGAGGAAGTGAATGAGTGGGGTCAGATCAGAGGGGAAAGAACACAGGCCAACTGACACAAGCCAACTGACACATTGTGACAGTTGATAGTGAGAAGCCCCTGGCTGGGGGAGGGAAGGTTTGAGAATGGCTTTGCCCCTTGCTGCGATCATGTTTATTAACTTCTTGGTCACCATGATGGATTTTGCTTTCTGGTTCTGGGATTTGGCATTCTGATGTTTAAATAAATGTTTTTCTTCTGCCTTCTATATGGAGAGTCTTTTACACTTGGGGACTGAGAACTATACTGGCACATTCGTAGTCACCACCAGTGCTGTGAACATTGCCTTAACGATACACAAGAAAATGAAATTTTTTGCTGGTTAAGGTTCTTTCTAGGTTCTTTTGATATCTTGGCAATTTATTTATGACTGTTAAACTTTTTTTTAAATCACTATAATTAGTGTTGATGTCCTTTCTTCTCAACTTTTTCTATTTTTTGCCTTCAGCAACTTATTTAAATAAGTCAGGCTGGGGTTATTTTTATTTTGTTCTAATACATTTTTTTTAACCTTTGCTTTAACAGGTATAAATGCACAGCTGATTTAGAAAAGACTTTGAAAAGATTTTCATGTGAGTAACAAATTGTTTGCTGTAGAAGGTAGAATTAATCTTTTATGGTAGAATTGATCTTTTTTTGCCTGTTATTTGGTGCCTAGGATGTTCAGAGTCTCCTAATTCTTTTCTTATATAAAGTGATCATAATTGATAGAAGTGAAGTGTCTATGCATTTTATAAACCTCTGACCTCTCTCATTCCTTAACCTTAAGTGATTCACCACTTTCTTGAAGGAAGTCCAGTGCAAAATGTAAGTCCGAGAGAGATTCCCTATAGACAGGGTATTTAATTGCTTCTTTATATAGAAGACATCTTGCTAATTGTATCAACCACTGCAACATAGCAGAATCTAAATTAAATGCATAATCACTCAAAAAGAGCTTGGCCTTGTTATTCCCCTGAGGAAGCCAAATGGATATAGAATGCTTATTGAAAAGACTATGATAATCAGTGCAATAGCAGCTCGTAGAGTTGTCCATTTGTGTGTTCATCTGGGACAGATACTGTAAATGAAAATAAGCTAAGCTCAGAATTGAACAGGAAGAAGAGAGTGGATTGGATTGATTTTGAGTAATTGTGCAGCACTTTTAATGACCCCAACCTTCTTCCATAAATAAAGTTCTGTATTTTAAGACTAATATTTTATCATTGATGTTATATGGCTTAAAATCAAGGAATAACATCTTTTCTGAAGAACTGAAGTTGAAGGTCACCCAGAGGGCAATAGAGAGGCTCATGGTAGGCAGACATGAGTGGGTTGTAATGCAATACAAGGAAAGAATTATGCTGAATAAGAACTTTAAAGTATGTGATTAGAGAAATGTATGATCAAAAAATAATGACTCAGTGACATAACATATGGGAAAGAATAGAATTCTCAGTTGATATCCAAATACTATCAAGAGAATTCAAGGATGATCCCCATCACCTTGGGTAAACTCCTTGTGGCAAATTTAAAGGGACATGCAAATAACAATTACATAACACAGGCAGGCTTGGATGAGTCAGGGTTTGTATCATTGCAAAGGAGTGTTCATATCAGTAAGAGCACGGACAGATTGTAATATCTAAATAGACTACTATGTACTCAAATGTTTTCACAGATTTTCACCCCTTCGAAGCAAAGTGGTCAAATGACTCATTTGCAAACTATCCTACTTATTGAAGCCATAAATGCATTTTTGTCAATGAGGGTTTGATGCTCAATATATCAATAGAAAAATATTGACATCCTCATACTTGAATTCATGCTGCTAACTGCCCATATGGGCTTTCTGATCTTTTTGATTCTGTGATCTCTGATGACTTTGAGTTTCTTCATACAAGTCTATAAATTTGCAAACGAAGGCTTTCCTTTTACAATTCAGAAAACAAATTTGTTTCGGTCTTCTTCCCTAAGTATCCATATTAGGAAGGTGGCTATGCACATTAAGGTAAGATAGCCACCCACCATAAAATAGTATCGAGGTCTTCTTTAGCTCTAAACAGTGTTTCAGCCTCCCCAAAAGACATTAATAAAGATCCTTCTTTAGAACCATCCCATAATTATAATGGAAAGTTTTGCATCATCATTATCATTATTCATGTAAAACTGAGAAATAGTGAATCTCTGGGGATTTATTCAATTAAAAAAATTACAGGGCTTCTACTATGTGCAAGGCAATTTACTAGGCACTGTAGAGGATGCAAAGACATCTAGGAAGAAAGGAAGTATGCATTTTGTCTCATTTTGGAGAAGGAAATGACAAACCACTCCAGTATATTTACCAAGGAAACCTCAAATGGGTTCACAAAGAGTTATTGACTAAACAACAACAAATTGTCTCATTTGATTCTCATAACAACCCTGCAAAGTAGTTGATATTATTCTTCCCATTTTCCATTTGAAGAAACTGAGGCAGAGAGATGTTGTGATTTGATAAAGGTTGTATATCTATTAAGTGTCAGAAGCTGGGTTTGAATTCAAATCTTCCTGATGCCAAGGCCAGTACTCTAGCCTCTGCCTTTGCAGGTTACTTCGCTGACCACTGATGATTTATAATTTAAGAGAGAAGCCCTGTTTTAGGTTTAGTTGATAGAGAACCAAACTCAACAATGAAGAAAACCACCTGAGGTCAAATTCGGCCTCAGACACTTAGGAGCTGTGTGACCCTGGGGAAGTGAATTTGTCTTTTGGTTTACCAGGAAACTCTCTTAAGACTATAAATTGCACAGGAAATGGAAGAAGATCCTCACCCAGAGCTCTCTAGACTTCTAAGATCATAATTCTTATGCTTCTGCTCACCTCATCACCCCAGAAGGATAAAGAAAAGCACCTGCTGCTCACCTACCCCTTCTTGGCAGAGAGAGGAGGACAACGGGTATAGAATATGAGATCCTCTTGAATGTCTTTGATGCATCCCTAGTTTTGTTTTTCTTTTCTTTGCTTGTTTCTTCAGTGTCTGCTATTCCCGTCACTTCAGGGATCACCGTAAGAGATTTCTTTCTTTTTCACTTTTCTAATTTTTAAAAGTGTACTTATCACATTTCTAGCTCTTCTGAGGTGATAAGGAAACAGGGCTAACTGTAACTTCTTACCCAGACATTTTCCAAAAGTCAAGTCTATAAATTTTGCAGAGGTAACATGGGATTATAAATTATGTAAATCTCCCAGTGTATGGAAATGCTAACAGTTTGTGAGGTGATGTTGACAAAAAACATTGTTTTGATACTGGGGTTTTCGAGGACACGTTGAAATCACTTCATTTCATCTATAAACTACTATGTAAGAGGTATTATGGAATTTCAAATGGTGGGTCACCCCGAGAAACTTCCTGCAGTCATGAGAGATGATTTTTGCTTGAAATAAAATATCTTATTGTTGATAGGAAATCCTGCCAAAGTTTTATTCCTTCATGTCACTTTGCAGAATTGTTATTGTTTGCTAGGTAATAATTATAATAATAGTACTTTGCCGACTATTTTCAAAACTCCAAATATTTTTCAGGACATTTGATATACTGTATTCTATTTGTATATACTTCCCTTTAACAAACTTTTCTGAGTTCTTAATAATGGCAATTCCCCTAGAAAACAAAATTCTTACTTTACTCCTCTCATTAGAGATATTAGAGGTATTTGTTCTTGTAATTGCTATGAACTATATATGCTAATCTCTTGATTTGAAGTTTATAAGTGGCTTCTACCTATTTAAAAAAGAACTAAAACAATACAAACCCAAACCCAAAACGTACAGTATTCATTCATTTGTGGATTTCAAAGACTAGAATGCAATGGAATTTTGACCTAAGGCTCATGAACTTTAGTTGGCACAGTAAATGGAGTACCAGGCCTGGAGTCAGGAAAACTTGAGTTCATATTTGACCTCAGACACTTACAAGTTATGTGACCCTAACCAAGTCATGTAATGGTTTGCCTCAGTTTTCTCATCTGTAAAATGAACTTTAGAAGGAAATAGTAAACCACTCCATTATCTTTGCCAAGAAAACCCTAAATGGGGTCATGAAGATTTGGATATAACTGACCAACAATAGAAACGTGAGCTTTAAAAAAGAAAGAAAAAACACATAGATAATTAGATTTTAATATAATTGATTTCCTCTTTAATTCTATGTATTTAATTTTATGTATTTAAAAACCTTCTTCTAAGAAGGAATCTATAGGCTTTACCAGACTGCTGCAAGAATCTATGACACCAAAAAGGATAAGAACCACTGATATATGGAAATATTCAATACATTTCTCCTTCTAGTTAGCAATAGAAATGACACATTCTGGATATCTAGATTATATTATTGTAAAATCACATTTATGATATTAAATAATCATTTCTGGATCTAGACTATCCAACACTGTATTTCTGTGAATTATCCTTACAGAAAAAATAAGATGTTCACCACAGACCAAAGTAACATCAATAAAATTATTATTTGAATACAAAACTTTAAGTTCTTATCGCAGTGAGAAAATGACAGAAAATATTAAGTTGTATAATCTCTATCAAAGTCCTGTTCCAAACTTAATTATGAAGTGAAGAAAGTATCTGGAAGGTGTTTTTTTTAATGGCTTTTCCAGTGGAGCCAGAGCAGACGCAATAAATTCAGAAATGATTCAAATATGGACCAGATGATGGACTATTGTGTTAGCATGAAACTAGCTGAGCTTCTAGAGGCTCATCACCAAAAAGCTGACTGCTAGGTGATAAATATTTTGACCTAAAGCAAATCACGAAACCATCTGCCATACTTCAGTGGGATTGCTATCTGTACTTTTGGAGGAAATAACTACAACATTGAAATTATAAATCTTTTGAAGGATGACAGTCAGAATTGAGGATGCATCCTACACAAATTATCTACCAAGTGTTTTGCTGACTTTAGCTATGTGTAATATTTTGTTGAGTAGCAATGTGAATTGGAAGCTGGACTCAATGTCAATAAGACCTGGGATTAAGTTCCTTCTCAGATCCATATAATAGCTATTTTCCAAGAAAATAGAATCCTTACTTTGCCCTTGTGAGATTGGGTAAATATTTCACCTCTCAGTGTGTCCAGGCAGTTCTTTAAGAGTAGAAGTCATAGAGTATGTGGGGTTCTGCACCAGTGGGTGTCCAATGAATTAACAGATAGAAAAACACCAAAAAAATATATTAACCCTTCTTGGTAGTTATGGTTTCCATGGTATTTCAGTACTTTAAGGAGCTATAATTTCTTTGATGTGGGTACTTCATCAGAAGTGATAGCAACTGTGACAGGACATGAGTATAGGCAAGTTGCTGTGGTTGAAAAATTTGTTCTCCTGCCACCAACATGGTGATTTGCCACTCTTTATTCTCTAAATTGGTCTTCAGGCAGTAGATTTGCAGTCTCTCACTGGGTCTATACCTTCAGTTTGGAGTCCATTGGAATGGTTTTTGAAAACCCAGGGCTATCTTCATGCCACAATTGGGCATTAAGATGAAAGTACTAGAGCAACAAATTAACATTAAGATATTTAAATCATTCTCTTGTCAAATTGGTTAGTAAGAATTGATTTTCTGAGGCCTGATCATTTATAGGTGAATGGTGAAATTACAGATGTTAAACTGTAAGTCTTTGGGTCAGACCAGATCAGAGGTAGAAAATTGTGTAACTGTGAAGGCAAGCCTTAGGGTTGTTCACTTTCACCAGCAGACAGGTACTCAGCATCTCTTACTGCTGTAGTTTTTCAGTTATTCAGCCATGTCCAACTCTTTATGACCCCATGGACACCGAGCTCTTCTATCCTCTTTCATCTTCTATCTTCCATCTTCTATCCTCTATCATTTCTTGAAGTCTGTCCCAGTTCAGGTTCATTGTTTCCATATTATCTATCCATCTCATCCTCTGCTGTCCCCTTTTCCTGTTGCCTTCAATCTTTTACAGTATCAGGGTTTTTTCCAACAAGTCATATCTTCTCATTATGTGACCAAAATACTTAAGTATTTGATCTTTCAGTGAATAGTCTGAATCAATTTCCTTAAATATTGACTGATTTGATATCCTTGCTCTTTAAGGACTCTCAAAAATTTTCTCAGGCAACACAATTTGAAAGTGCCAATTCTATGGTGTTCAGTTTTACTAAAAGGCCAACTCTCAAATTGTGCATTGTTAGTAGAAAACCCATAGGTTTGACTCTGCAGACCTTTGTCAGCAAGGTGATCTCTGCTTTTTAGTATGTTGTCCAGATTGGCATAGCTCTTTCCAAGGAGCAAGTGTCTTTAATTTCATGGCTGCAGTCATCATTTGCAATGATATTTGAGCCCAAGAATATAAAATCTGACACTGCTCCTATTTCTTCTTTCTCTGTTTTCCAGGGAGCAATGGGACCAGTTGCCAACATCAAGCTTCAAGTCAGCTTTTATACTCTCCTCTTTTGTCTTCATCAATAGGCCTCTTAATTCGTCTTCACTTTCTGCCCTCAGAGTAATATCATTTGCATATGAGATTGTTGCTATATCTTCCTGCAATCTTGATTCCAGCTTTTGATTTATCCAACCTGGCATTTTGCATGATGTACTTTGCATATAAGTTAAATAAATAAGATATCAAAACTTGTCATACTTCTTTTCCAATCTTACACCAATCACTTGTTCCATGTTTGGATGACCAATATTTTTGGCTCACATATAGGTTCCTCAGGAGACAATTAAGGTGATTTGGTACTTTCATCTCTTTAAGAATTTGCCACTTTTTGTTGTGATCCATACAGTCAAAGGCTTTAGCGTAGTCATTGCAACAGAAGGAGATCTTTTCTTGGAACTCCCTTGATTTCTCCATAATCCAGCTAATGGTGTCAATTTGGTCCCTTTCTCTGCCCCTTGAAAATCAGTCTGCTCTTCTGATTGTTCTAGGTTCACATACTGCTGAAGTCTAACTTGTAGAATCATAAGTATGGCCTTGCTGGCATGGGAAATGAATGCAATTGTTTGGTAATTTTAACATTCCTTGGCATTGCCCTTCTTTAGGAGTGACATGTAAGCTGATTTTTTCCAAGTCAGTGGTCACTGTTGTGTCTCTCAAAATTGCTGGCATATTGGGTGCAGCATTTTAACAGCATCATCTTTTGGGGTTTTAAATAGTTCAGCTAGAATTCCATCACCTTTAGTGCCTTACTGTTAACAATGCTTCCTAAATTCTACTTTATTCTCCAGGATATGTGGCTCTAGGTCAGTAACCATACAATCATAGTCATCAGTGATATTATGATCTTTCTTGTGTAGTTCTTTTGCGTATTCTTGTTACCTCTTCTTAATCTCTTTTGCTTCTGTGAAATCCCTACCACTTTTGTCTTTAATCATGCTCATTTTTGCATGAAACTTTTCCTTGATAGTTTTAATTTTCTTGAAGAAGTCTCTTGTTTCTTCTGTTTATTTGCATTGTTCCTTTAAGAAAACCTTGTGTCTCCTCACTGTTCTCTGGAAATCTTCATTCTGATGGGTGTATTTTCTTTTTCTCTTTTCTCTTTCACTTTCTTTCATCAACTGTTTGTAAAACCTCATCAGATGCCATTTTACTTTCTTGCTCTATTTCTGTAGAATTTGTTGTTGTTGTTACTGTCTCCCCTACAATATTGTCCATAGTTCTTCAGGCACTGTATCTACCAGATCTCATCACTTACATCTATTCATCATCATACATCTATTCAGTAGTATTTCATAATAATAAGGAACGTTATTTAGGTACTGCCTAAATAAGACTACCTGGTCTGTTGTTTCCCCTACTTTCTTCAATTTATCTGAATTTTTCAATGAGAAATTCAAACCACAGTCAGCTTTAGGTCTTATTTTAACTGACTATTTTTGCTTGCAAAGTTTATAATTGATATAATTTTCTCAATTCACCATCTTGTGTTGTTCATATGTAGACATTTTTGGGTTGCTGAAAAGAGTGTTTGTTTCAATCAGCTAGTTATCCAATTATTAGTTTCTTCCTTGCTTCTTTTTGTACTCTAAGACCCAACTTGCCTGTCATTCCAATTCTCTTTTGATTTCAATCTCCTATGATGAATGTGACATCTTTTTTTTTTGGTGTTATTTGAAGAAGATGTAATGGTCTTCCAGTGCATCCTGGGTCATCTCCAGTCAAACTGAGGAATATCAGGTCACTGGATTCAGATGGATCTGGAGGAGAAGTGAGGTTGGTGACCTTGCACAACACTCCCTCACTCAAAACAAAGTCAAGTGCAAATCACGTCATCATTTCTCTGACAGCATGGTCATCTTCGGCAACGAAGGACAAACACAAAGTCTGCATAGAACTGATCAACTTTAGCTGCTTCAGCATGAGTGGTTGGAACATTGATTTGTATGACTGTGAGCTGAATGGTTTGCCTTGGATTTGAACAGATATCATTTGGCCATTTTTGAGATTATGCTTTAGTACCGATTTTCTCACCTTTTTACTAACTATGAGGGTTACTCAATTTCTTCTAAGGGATTTTTGCCCACAATGATATATGTAGTAATCATCTGAATTAAGTTTGCCTATTCCCATCAATTTGACTTTATCTCCTGTCTGACCACATCCAGCTTACCTTGGTTCATAGACCTTATGCTCCAGGTTTATATGCAGTATTATAGGATTCTTTTGATGAAAGGACTCATCCACTGTTGAGCTTCCTTTGACCTTTTTCCCAGCAGCTTCATTGCTGGGACTAATGGTAGTTGTTTTCTGCCCTTCCTCAGTAGCGTATTGGACACCTTCTGATCATCTCTTGTGTCGTTTTAGTACTATTAAGGGGTTTTCTTGGCAAAGATACTGGAGTGGTCTGCCATTTCCTTCTCCAGCAGATCACATTTTTGCAGAATTCTCCATCGTGGTCTATCCATCTTGGGTAACAGCAGAACTCATAGTTTTATTGAGCTATACAAACCCCTTCACCCTGATAGGGCAACCCAAGCCTAAATTGGCTTCTGAACAAATGGCACTCATTGTTCTTCGCTCTGTCCTCAAGAACCAAATAGAACAAGTATAATTTCTTTTCCATGTAACAACTTTTTAATTGAAGACACTATCAAATCCTCCTTCAGTCTTCTCTAGGCTAAATATTATTCTGTTAGGGGAGAAAGAATGGAGTAATGGGGTGACTTGGCTGCTGCTTCTATTAATACTAAAATTTTTCTAGTTTATAGCCCATTGAGAGTTCAGATTTTAGCTTTTCCTTATCAGCTGTTTTTGTTGAAGGCATTTTACATTATCTTTCGCTGCTACTGTCACACTCCATGAATTTTGTCTTAAAGAAAACATTTTAAGTTCGATACTGGTATAAGGTCTAGAAGACTGAAAGTACAAGACTACTGAAATCATCCTGAGGATTTAATGGATACTGTTTAGTGACTTGCCCAAGGTCCTGACAAAAGATTTGAAGTTAGGTCTTTCTGCTCCTGGTATTCTATCTGTTGTATTCCTTAGTTTCCTACTGTGTGCAACATACTGCTATATGTATTGGGAATGGCAAGATAAAACAAAGGTTCTGCCCTCAAGGATCTTTTGGCCCAGTAGACTTTTTAAGTCAGCTATACAATTAACCAGAAAAGTGAAAATCTGATATTGCTATGATTCAAGAAAACTAGGAGAAATTTCTTTTCAGGGGGAAATGAAGTATAGTCCTGGCAAGGTTTAATGAAGGAGGGAACATGAGCTCTGTTTTTTATTTTTGTCAATATCCAGTTTTATTGGTATCTAGTTCTCTGTGAATTTCAGAAGCATATAAAGCAAAGGATCCAATCACAAAAAGGTAACCTGGCCAGTGGAATCAGTTTGGGGGTTGTTGGTGGATTAGGAGCTTCTCTTGGAAGGGTGGATGGTGTCTATCTCATGGATGCCGTCTTTGTTGATAATCTGGAAAGCTGAAGGATGGTGGTTCAAGATGAAGCTTCTGGAATTCTTGCAGACATTTCTCCAGGAGCTCTACTGTCTCCTCACTTTGGTTTATAGTAATGATCTAGGACGGTGAGGGTCAAGAAGGCACCATAACTGTGGGCTGCTAATGGAGCTTTGACCAGGGCTTCCAGGTATTTCACATAGTACAGTGTGGGTGGGTCCTTCATGTTCATCATAGCTGGACAACAGGAGGTTGACATGGTATGGGGTCTAAATCCAGAGGTAATCAGCCAGATTTCAACATGTTAAATTTGCTATGGGAGACAATTCAGACCCATTGCATCTTGTACAGCTGTACATTTTTCTGAATGTATTTAGCAAACTGCATAGTGTCTCCAGTTTCTGAAACATACAGAAGTAAGATCTTGTCATTCATCTTGAATATCCTTCATCTGGAGGATGTTGCTGGTGGCCATGTGGTCTAAGGCTACCAAGATGTAATTGGGCTGATTCTCCTATTTAGAAATTACTCTTCCCTCTCTAAGCTCTCATTGTTTTGAGTTTGATATTTATTTTAGTTATAGCTTTCTCCTCAAATTTTCCTATAGCACTGTTTGAATATCTCTTTTACCCCTACCTTTCCCTAGTTTTATTCCTCTTACTCTCTCTAGATAGATACATAGATAGGTATAAATAGGGATATCTGCCTATATCTATTTCTCCCCAGTGACTAACACAGTTTTTCGCATAGTTTGCTAGATGAATATCGAGTAAATAAACTCTAGCTTTTTACACATATAATTCAAATTTCTATTAACTCCTTGAAGGCAAAGACTATGATGCTTTTTCAACTTTTTCTCCCTCTTGTAGATCATAGTGTCTTTTAGACACTAAATAAATATCCTTTGACTTGGATTGAACATGAAATAAACAAATTCTGCATATGTTACCTTCTATTTAGGTTCAGAAATATTTATACTTAGGCTCCAGAGCTTCTACCCACTGAACTGCCCTCTTCTAGATGAATGAATGAATGAGTGAAACATTTATCAAACACTTACTATGTGCAAATCACTGGAGATGCAAATAGAAAAGTAAGACAGTTCTTGTTCTAAAGGAGTTCACATTCTAATGGGGAGACAACATATATGAAAAGTTCCACCTTCCAGTCAGATGGAAAATTCCCATGGCTTTTAGAGTACATGGCAAAGAAGATAATGTTAATGCCTCTCATTTAATGTCATTATTTCATGTCACCATTTCTAGGGTTCTTGGGTTCACAGTGCTAGTCTCTCGCCACCAGGTTCTGAGAGGATATCAAGTAATGATTGTTTGACTTGTCTGGCATAGTCTGCCATCCCCTGTTTATCTGTCAGAGTGTCTCAACACTTTAGCTAGGCTGGCTTGCTTGCTGTGTATGTGGTCATTAGTTAATAGTTGGTAGGGATGAGCAACCTCTTATCCAAGAAAGTTCCTTCCTTGGATAATGGCTATCACTCCCACAGCTCTTGTAATCAATCATCTGCATTTGGTGGCTTGTAGTCAGCAGTTGTTTCAGATGGTAATAAGGAAGGTAGACTCTGTCTCCACAATGATTTCTCCTCTCATTGATGGTTGCAGGGGCTGGGCTGACAGCAAGTCTCATGTCTTGGGAGGTACTGCTGTTCCCACAGTTCTTGGATTCATATTCTTGGGCTGTCCATGGTCAAGGTGATGGTGGTAGTTTGACTTGCCTGGCACATGCTGCTGCTACCTTACTGCTACAACTGGGCTGGTTTACCTAGATTAATCAAGATTTATCACATTACCTCAAGTTATAAGGAGAATAAGAAAATTTTTTTTCAAAATTAATAAAAAAAAATAATAACAGTAATTTTCAAAATTCCTGAACCCAAGCAAACCATTGTATCTTTTGCCAGCTCCATAAGGAAGAAAAGTTGTAAATCCAGCTGGTTGCCATCCTTCTAGTCCAACTCTGGCACTGCAATCATCATATTAATAAGTGGTTCCTATGGAAAAAGGGCCAACCATTCCTCCCTCCCCAACTGCCAACTGCCAACTGCCACACACAAGGCAAGCAAGCAAGCCTAGCTAAGCAGCAATTTAACCTGAGATAGAAGCAGGAGGCAGCATGTTCCAGGCAAGGCAGAACACCATCACCACCTTGATCATCATCTCTCCTCAGACCCTGATGGGTCTGCATAGGAGGACCCAAAACACAAGACCCTTTAGAATAGCTAAGCTTTCCAGATCAGTGCTTTCAGACATCATTGTGTATGTAACCTTTTGAAATGCAGCCTGGCATCTGCTCCTGTCGGTGTTGCAGCCAAATCTCCTGAAGACCCAGAAAAGAAAGTTCTTGGCACCAAAGTCTTTGGCACTGTCAAATTATTCAGCACAAGAAAACAGTATCATTTTATCAGTGCAAATGACATTAAAGAAACATCATTAACACCTGTTTTTCTGCTGCACCCTAAGGACCATGAGAATTTTCAATTTGACTTCCAGCTTGCATCTTCCCATATGTATTATTTCTCCCATTAGAATGTAAGGTCCTTAAAAGCAGAGAATGTCTCACTTTTCTGCTTGTATCCCCAGAACTCAGTACAGTGCTTTGCACATAGTAAGTAATTAATAAATGCTTCATTCACTCATAGAAGTTGAGATAATAACTTGACCTTCAGATAATCATGACAGGTCTTGCATATTGATTTCCACATCACCAATATGGTTCAGCTTGTCAACAGATGAGACATTAGGAATTAATTGCTATTGCTCCCATGCTGGATGGATAGAGCTTGCCCATTGTCTAGAAACACAGAACCAAGCCAGACATGGGGACAACACTTATTTCTGGATACTGAGACCTCTGTTATTAAGTCTGTCTCAGGAGAAAGGTAAACACTGATTTCCTGACAGAAATGGAACATAGCATATCATGGGAAGGTCTCTCTGAGCATTACCAGCTGTTTTGTATATCCTACTCCTTTCTCCAAGTCTTCATTTTGGCATGTCTTTTATATTTTCTACTAAGTCCCACAGCAATGGTTACTGCAGCTGTGATGGAAACAGGCTTTAATGACAGCTTTTGGAAGATGTACTATATCTATTTGGACTTAGTAATTAGTATAGTATAAGGCATAGGTAACTAATGGAAATGTAAATTTATGCCCTAATAAAGGTATAAGTAACTAATGAGTAGAGAAAATATGAAGTGATACTATAGTAATATTTTGTAGTATTTCCTGTAGTATACTTATAACATTTAGAACTAAAGCTTTCTAAGTGACTTAGAGTCTGCTTTTTGTTTGATATGAGCTATTTGTAGAAGACAAATAGGTTTTGGAGGCATATTTTCTCTGTCAGACTACAAAGGTACCAAGAAGGGTACTGGGAGTGGGGAATAGTTAATATGACCCTTTTCTCATTGGCCAGATTTGAGTGCCTGAACAACTTTTCACATGATGTGGTTTTCATCTTTTGTGCTAAAAAATGTTATTATATTTACTTTTATTTCCCATGCTGATCTCCCTGGATTTCACCTGTCAGGACCAAGTAGTTTTGTTCTGAATCCTAAAAATGTTTTTATATGTGATGGGATATTTTTGGATATGAAACATTTGAAAACTATAAATCTAATCAATCAAGTTCAGTGAATTATTTAATGAACTACCTTTCAACAAGTGATGCAGTAAGTCATCCTGGAATAATCTTGGACCAATTAATCAGATCTCCTGAAAATGTATTTCAAAATGTCACATTGTTAATATATGCTATATTAGTTGCTTTCTTATTAATTAAAAAATGTGTAAAGTAGGTAATTAGAAGTGTTACCTTATTTCTTTACATGTATCATTAGTTTCACATGCTGACATAAAAGTCAATATTGAAAATAATATGTTTATATTATGACATTTGGGGAGCAGGAACAAAATTTTCCACAGATAAAGTGTTTTCTAACTTGTTTTCAGTTTAAAGGGGAAAAAAATTAAAAAGATGATTGGATTTGAAGGTTTGTAAGATACAACTCATCAGAGACTAGATAGAATACCTGATTGAGTATCAGGTTACTTGACCTCTATTTCTTTCCTGTAGCAGACATGTCATATGATGTCCAGTGAGCTGTTCATAATCTTTGATCCTATGGTTATCTCCAAATGATAGTAAAAATAATACTTGCTACTTCATTCTAGAAGCTGCTTTGAGATTCTTAGTTGGAACATGCTTTTTACAATGATTGCAAATTTAGTAATTAAAAAAAAGGATGTGTTAAACTCCCTTCACTTTATATTTGGATTGAAGGGAAAGGATTTTTATGTTCAATTTTATTTATTTTATTCTTAACTTAAGAAATAAAACAAGCATTTCCATAACATAGTGTAATAGGATAAAAAATGATTGTCAGTGAAATTGCAAATCTCTTAAAGGATTTTTAGAAAAATATCCAAAAATTACTTTTAATATAAAATAACTTTTGAATGAAGTAAGAGTAGCTGCACTGAAATAGGGTTCCATGGTCTATTGTATAAAATATATTTTGTATATATTTTGTATGTGAAGAAAAATTTTTATTGCAGTATTTAAATTCTAGATTATATTTATTTCTGAATAGCACGTTTTTGTGTGAAGAACCTTTCAAGGTTTTATTGCAGTATCTACCTGTCGATCTGTTTGTATGTTTGTTTGTTCTTTTGTCTTTCTACCTATTCCAGATCTGTTTTTCCCCCATTAGTGTTGGAAACTCCCAGTGTGGAAAACCTTTACACGGATCCAGTTCAGCAACTTGTCTACAATTTATAGTTTTAGAAAGTTGCCTAGGTGCACTGAGAGATTGTGCAATGTGCCCACCCTCTTTTAGTCAGTGTGCATCAGTGGCTATATTTGAACCCAGGTCTTCCTGACTCCAAGACTGTCCCTCTATCTACTCTGCTATTCTGATTTTACTTCAAGGAGAGAAGAGAAGAGGGAAGTGGGGGGAAGGGAAAGGAGGGGAGGGGAGGGGATAGGAGGAAAGGAGAGGATGGTTTAATATGTAGGCAGCTAGGAGGAACATTGGTAGAGTGCTGGATCTGGAGTTAGGAAGACCTGAGTTCAAACTGAGCCTTGTGTGCTTACTAGCTTGAAGATCCTGGGCAAGTCTTTTAACCTCCGTCTGCCTCAGTTTTCTTATCTATAAAATGAGGATGATAATAGGACCTATTTCCAGGGTTATTGTGAGGGTCAAAATGAGATAATAATTGTAAAGCACTCAGCATATTACATGACATATAGTAAGCATTTTATAAATATTAGCTATTATTATCATGGTATATCATATTGTATAATAGATAGCATAGAAAAATATAATGTATAGTATCAACAGCTTGGTGACACAGTGGATAGAGTACCAGGCCTGGAGTCAGGAAGACTCATTATTCTGAATTCAAATCTGGCCTCAGACTCTTACTAACTGAGTGACTTTGGGTAAGCCACTTAACCCTATTTGCCTCAGTTTCTCATCTGTAAAAATTAGCTGGAGAAGGAGATGGCAAACCACTCTAGTATCTTTGCCAAGAAAATCCCAAATGTGGTCACAAAGAATCAGACATGATTGAAATGACTGAAGAACAAATAGTATAGTATATAGGATGGAATTGGATGGTATGGTATGGAGTGGTATGATGTGGTGGCACATGGCATTGTATAATATGGTATAGTATAGCATAGTAGAGTCCCATATCGATTTAATGGCATTCTGAGATTATTCCAAATTCACTGAACTTTTGATGAAGAAACCTTTCCATTGCCTAGTTAAGAGTTTTAAAACTTGTATTTTGAGTATTTCCCACCTCCAAAATATTCTGTGCAAACCTTCAATATCACAGATTTCTATTCTAAAGAATTTTTTTACATAAGATGGAGAAAAGGTTATAATAACCACTATACTTAGCATTTGTTGTGTAGCAGATGAACTTATGAATTTTTAAGAATATGTTTGAAAACATGCTTTAGAGTGATTCATGAAATCAAAACACATTCTGTCTTTAAAAGGAAACATCGCTGTCTATATCATCCAAATTTATTTTATCTTGTAGACTTCCAGTTAGCATCTAAACCACATAAATGTTGCATGAGGTTTTTTGACATAACAAAAATGTTTCACATTTTAGAACTTTCAAATTAATTCCTAAGATCCACATTTAGCCATTTTTGCTGAATTTTATAACTACCTAAAAAGAATGTTTTTAAAAATACTGTAGAAACTTTTTTCTTCTCTTGTTTGTTTATTTTATGTCATATATCATAATTTATATTCTTATTCTATAATAGACATTCTTTTTTGCAATATATGAAGGCCGAATTTAATATCTAAGATCCATGTTTGCTCAAAATTCTATGATTCTAATAATATGAAGTATTTAAATTGAAAGAGAGTAGAGGATCAGTTAAGAGTTTTGGTTTCATCCCTGGAACTTATTGTGAATGAGTCACTTAATCACTCATCTTTAATCTGGATGATGTGACATTTCAGTAGATATGTACTTTCCTTGTTCACAACTCATCCACATAACCCACATTTTCACATACAAAATGATCTTTTATCCTCTTCTAAATGATCTACAAGTGGTGGGTTCCAACTGCTAGGTTCCTTATTCTACATTTCTGGTGCTCTGTCCTTTGCTTTCCTTTTACTTTCACTGCATGATTACATCATCTCCTCCTCCTCCTCCTCTCTCTCTGTCTCTGTCTCTCTCTTCTTCTTCTCTTTTGACTGTGCATCTCTTTGATCAAATCCTTCATGACATTTTGGCTAACAATTCTCTGTGGGTTGTACATTACAGTCTATGCATGCCTTCTATGCACCTGTCCTTTGATATTTGGATCACCTGCAACTTTAATTCTTCAGTCACTCTTGCATCTTGTAGCCATGCAGCATCACTGAAAGAATATTGATACAAAACAGCAGGGCATTTGTTTTAGGGCAAAGCTAGGGGCTCATTAAAAGAACCATGGAATTTCCCAAAGGCAATCTCTTCACAATTTTATGATGTGTAAAGTGATGATCATAATATATCACTTTCTCTACCAAAAGAAAGTTGGGAGAATTAGATAATATACTTGAAAGCAATTTATGTCCTTTGGAAGGACGCTGACAGAAATTCAAGGTATACAATTAAATTGTGGTCTGCTAGATAAGGGCCTTTTTGCTCTTCATGAAAGATGACTAAAATACTGAAAAGTTTATTTGTATTCCCATATCCTCTCATAGTATAAAAGCACTTTACGATAATTTTAATGTTTATCTCCCTAAGGATTTTCCAGTTATCCAGAAAAGGAAATAAAAAAGATGATGCTATTAACTAACATGAAGGTAGAATGTAAACTCCTTGAAGGCCAGAGCCATTTCAGTTTTGCCTAGGTGTCCAGCGTAGTGTCTGGCATATATAGAGAGCACTTAATAAATCAAGGGTTTTCAACCTGGGGTCCATGAACTTTTTAAAAAGTTTGGTAGTTATTTTGATGCAATAGTTTCCTTTGTAATCCCATGCATTTTACGTATGATTTTGAGTAAATTATTCTGAGCAGTCCAGTCCATATGCTTCATTAGACTGCCACACAGAGCAATCTTTAATAACTTGTTAAATATTCATTGCATTGATTAAATTGATATACCTAAGCCTCTGTAGAAATAATCCTCATGGAATTTTGATTAGGAGTTAAAAGATTTTAACACCAGTTACAGGCACTTCTGTGATTTCTGAGAAGTTATGGATTATAAGAGAGTTTAATGGAAATGTATAAATCTTTCCTTAATTATTGGAGACTCATCGGTTCTTTTAGGCCCTCATTAATGTGCCAGAATATGGTCCTTCAGTGGCCTGTTAGGTAAAAGTTTAGATTCAGTGTTGGGGACAATAAGAGACACTAACAAATTCTTTATTTATAAAACGTGAGACAACATCGGCTGTCATTTTGATGTATAATAGATGATGACCAAGAATTGTAGCTCCTGGGTTAAGGCATTACTTTTACTTTTGTCTTCAGATCTTCAGCACCAAATATAATGTTGTACAATGTAGACCTGTAACAAATATCTGTTGGATAGAGTTAAGGGAAAGAAGGTGGTTTGGAAAGGAGAGTAAGAAGATAAATTCAGTTTAGGGCATATCGAGCTTGTCAGTTCACTTGCCAGGTCTTCACTTTCCTCATCTATAAAACAAAGGGATTGTACTTTAGATGTAAAGAACATAAGATCCTCCTATTCTTATTGTGAATTGACCACAAAAAGTGACGATTCAGTAGAGCCAGATTTACCTCTGCTCACAAAGGAATCTCCCATGTAGATGTTGTATATGTAAAAATCATATAAGGTCACCTTCTCAAGACCAAGGACTGTTTTCATTTTTGTCCTTGTTCCTCAATGCTTAGCACAGTGCCTGGTATGTAGTAGGTACTTTTTGAGTTGAACTGTTGAGTATGGATAAGTAACAGAGAAGACTAATTTTCAGTTTTAAAAAGTTTCTTTCTTTTTGTCACACATTATGACGTTATTTCCAGATTGAAACAAATAAAGGAGAAAGGCAAAGCAAGAGGCTAAGTTCTATATTTCGAAGCATAAAAATTAAATCTTAGCTTGCCCATTTTCTAGTTCATCAATCTAGAGATAGAAGGGACCTGAGAGGCCATTTCTCATAGTGAAATTTCTGAAGAAAACTCTAACACTGATATCCAAAAAATGTGCAGCCTCCTACATGAGAGACTAACTTTTGTCCAGGGATCTACCTGTATAGAGGTTCAGGTGAATTTATTCTATGCCCTTATGTTTTTCCAGTCCAAAAATATAAAAAGAACTCTATAATGTGTTAGACCTATATTGCAATCAATTAGATGGTTTGTAGGAAGTTTTCAATCATTAGGAATTAGAAAAAAAGTCATGTATTGGAATCTAATATTTGTCATAAATATTGCCACTTCTTATAGCAAATATTTCTCAAAATTTACCATCTCTAGGAAACTCAAGACAGAATAGATTACTTATGGAATTATGGAAAAACTTTAGTTAGTATAAGTTCCTTCACATTGTCATCTCCTGAGCTTCAAAAGATTAATTTGCCAATGGAAATTTATACTGTGTTTCAGGATCAGCTTGGAAAAAATAAAGAAATTTATTTTGTTTGTGTAGAATATTAGAAAAGCAGAGCTATGATTTTCAAGTGTAATAATCACTGTAGTAATAACAGTGGTAATAATTCTCCAGATAATATATATAATGCATTAAAATGATGTGTGTGATGACTAAATAGAGGTATGAAAAGATCTACATGAGCTGATATTAAGTAAAGTAAGCAGAGCCAAGCAAACAATCTACATAGTGACTATAATAATATAAGTGGAGAAAACAATGACACAACAAGAAATAAAAAAATGAATGCAATAAATTTATTTATAATATAATATGCTATATTATATATTATATATAAATAATATAAAATGTTTTATATACATTATCTCAATTTTTCCTTACTATTACTATTTTGCATGAGGAAATTGAGACTGAGAAATCAGTAACTAAGGACACATAACTGATAAAAATCAGATACAGGTCACAAACCCCGATTTTATAAACTTCAAGTTCTCTCCAGAATGAATAAAAACCTGTATTAAGAGTACCTTAATAGCACAATAGATAAGAGTTCCAGGCCTAACATCAAGAATGCTTATCTTCTTTGAGTTTAAACCCATGCTCAGACACTTACTATCTATGTGACTCTTAGCAAATCACTTAACCTTGTTTGCCTCAGTTTCCTCATCTATAAAATGAGCTAGAGAAGGAAATAGCAAATCCAGTATCTCTGTCTAGAAAACCCCAAATGGCATCCAGAAGAGTCAGACGTGAATGAAAAAATTCATCAACAACAAAAATATGTGCTAATTGATAAGGATGCAAGAGCAACAAACATCCAACCTCGAGCATACATTCTTTTTTAAAAAATAGTATTTGGCGGGGAGGAGCCAAGATGGTGGAACACAAAGATACACAGATGCTTAGCTCTTACCCCACAGCCCATAAAATGCCTGTAAAGAAGAACTCTCAGCAAATTCTGGAGCAGCAGAAGCCACAGAACAATGGAACAGAGGAGATTTCTGTTCCAGAGAGCCCTGAAAAACCATTGGGAAAGGTCTGTCATGCACTGAGCTAAAGCAGAGCCCAGTCCTGCCTTGGCCACACTGCGCTGAGAGGAGCAGATCTGAGCAGCCTTCAGGGACAGAATCTCCTGTAGCAGCACAGATCCCTCAACCCACAGGCACCAAAGGTCAGTGAGAGGGTCTTTTTGGCTGTCCGAGAGGCTCCTTTTGGCTGTCTGAGAGGGTTCTTTTGGCTGGCCGAGAGGGGAGCGCAATGTCCCCATAACTCAGACCCCCTCGGGAGGCTGCAGTGGAGGCAGCAATGGACAGGGGCTCCCAAAGCAGGCAGTGGCCCAAGTTCATTATTGAAGGTCTCCTCGTAAACCCCCTGAGGGAACTGAACCAGTGTGGCAGCCCTGCCCCAACCTGAGCAGCTGAACTTAATCTCACACTGAATAGCAACCCCACCCCCGCTGAAAGCCCCAGAGGCTTGGGAGCAGCACTTGAAACTCAACCCCCAGGTTCTGGCTGGGTGGAACAGGAGGCAAGGTGGTTATGGAGAAGACACTCAGAAGTCAAGTAACTGGCTGGGAAAATGCCCAGAAAAGGGAAAAAAAAAATAAGACCAGAGAAGATTACTTTCTTGGGGAACAGGTGTCTTCCTCCATCCTTTTGGATGATGAATAAGGCATACTGTCAAAGGACTCAAGGGCCCTGCCTCCAAAGTGGACTTAACCTTGGCTCAGGCAATAGAAGACCTTACAAAGCAAGTTAGCAGCTTACTAAAGGAGAACCAAAAAAACACTGAAGAAAATAGCAGCTTTAAAAAGAAACTAACTCAGTTGGAAAAAGAGGTCCAAAAAGCCAACGAGGAGAAGGAGGTTTTAAAAAGCAGAATTAGCCAAATGGAGGTGAAGGTTTGAAAGCTCACTGAACAAAATAATTCGTTGAAAGAGAGAATTGCGTCCAGGGAAAAGAATGACTATGAGTTAAACCAAGAAGTTAGTAAACAAAACCAAAAATTTGAAAAAATAGAAGATAATGTGAAACAACTCATTGGAAAAACAACTGACCTGGAAAATAGATCCAGGAGAAATAATTTAAAAATTATGGGACTACCTGAAATCCATGATGAAAAAAAGAGCCTAGACACTATCTTCCATGAAATTATCAATGAAAACTGCCCTGATGTTATAGAATCAGAGGGCAAAATGGATATTGAAAAAATTCATCAATCACCTCCTGAAAGAAACCCGAACAGAGAAACTCCTAGAAATATTGTGGTCAAATTTCAGAGTTCCCAGATCAAGGAGAAAATACTACAAGCAGCTAGAAAGAAACAATTTGAGTACTGTGACAATACAATCAGGATAACACAGGATCTGGCAGCCTCAACATTAAGGTATCAAAGGGCTTGGAGTGGGATACTTCAGAAGTCAAAGGAACTGGGATTGATGCGAAGAATCACCTGCCCAGCAAATCTGAATATAATACTTCAAGGAAAAAAATGGTCATTCAGTGATACAGACAAATTTCAAGATTTCATGTTGAGGAAAAGACCAGATTTGTATTTTAAAATTTGACTTCCCAAGACAAGAATCAAGAGAAGCATGAAACGGTAAATAGAAAAGAAAAATCATAAAAGACTCTCTAAAGCTGAACTGTTTACATTACTACATGGAAAGAAATTATTTTTAACTCTTGAATATTTTCTCAATATTTGGGTAGTTGGAGAGATTGTACACACACACACACACATACACACACATACACACAGATAGAGAGTATAGGGTGTGTTATATCAGAAGAGACAATATCCACACACATACACACACACACAAATAAAATAAAATAAAAATTAAGGGGTGAAGGAGGGAAATTCTGGGAAGAGAAAGGGAGTAATGGAATGGGGTAAGCCATAAAAGAGATAAGAAAAATCTTATTCAATGGAGGAGATAAGGGAGAAGGTGAGGGGGAGGTAAAGCTACTCTTCCCACATGTGGCTGAAGGAGGGAATAACATGCTCACTAAATTTGATATGAAAATTTATATACATCACAGAAAAGTAGGAGAGGAGGTGACAAGTGGAGCAAGGAGAATGTTAGAAGGGAGGGCAAATGGGAGAAGGGAGTCACTAGAAATGAACACTTTTGAGAAGGGACAAGGTCAATTGTAGGGGGGGAAATAAGGAGGGATAGGGTAGGTCAGAGGGCAATATAATTAGTATTACACAACATGATTACTATGGAAGTCTTTTGCAAAACAACACATATTTAGTCTGTATTGAATTGCTTCCCTTCTCAGTGGGGCTGGGGGGGGGAGGGGAAGGGAGAGAAGTTGGAATTCAAAGTAGTTGAAACGAATATTGAGAATTTTTACTGCATATAATCGGGAAATAAGAATTACAAGGATAGGGGTATGGAAATTTATCTTGTCCTGCAAGAAAAGAAGGCAGATGGGGATAGGACAGGGGTGGGGTGTGTTGGAGGGGAGGGTACATTGAGGAAAGGAGTAATCAGAAGACAAGGTATTAGGAAACAGGGGTAGGGGAGTGATGGAGAGAAAAACTGGACTTGTTACATAGTGAGGCAAAAGCAATTAGTATTAAAACAATAGACTGAATTAATTACTGACAATAAATCAATGACATCTTTGGTTTGGAGAAAAGAATTTCAGTCTAAATTTCCTAGAGGAAGGTAACCTCGGGTAAAATTTGGCATTGGTGGAAAAGTCAAGGTTTTAATGGTAAATTTGATTTTATGATTGCCATTTAACCAGGAACTAAAACATGTATAGAAAGACATGTAAGCCGCTTAAGACTTAACATTTCAAAAAAAAAATCTCAAGAGATTTGCTTTAGCCAAGTGAAACTATAATCATATGTGAAACCTGGTTATTGGAACTTGCCAGTTTTAGATGCTATGGGACTATTAAGTGAATGTGCTTCTGAGTCTAACTCCAGGTATGGGTAGCAAGAAAGGTGATCTGAGCCTCCAATACATGATACCAGTAAGCTGATAAGCTGTTGGTATGAACTGCATAGGTGATCTCAAGGGAACGATGGGAGAGTGGCTGTTCAGCATGGGCTGAGGTAGGATTCTTCTGACTCAATTTCCCCATTGACACCTGGTAGACTTTAAGCCTGACTGAATGCAAGTAGATAATCTAATCCTGCCTGGAACTGACATGAAGTTGGGGAGATATTGTATCCCTGCAATGTCCTTACTATTGGTGACAATTTCCTATAGTCAAAAGGTTTGTAAGCTTAATACCAGATCTATTGAATTATAGATTATGGATACAGGAACATCCAAGGTTGTCTAAAATTAAGCCATTAGGCATAGGACTCTAGACCAACAACATTAAGTTAGGGTCTTTTAATTCTTAGTAATATTGTGGAGACAACTAGGTCAAGAGCTTGTGAAGTTAGCAACATAAATATTATCTGTGTCTCAGTTGGTTAATGTTTTAAAAAAAAATTCTTTTGTGGTCCATATTGTAAATGCTTTAAAAAGATGTATCACCTGACCAAAAGTCTGCATTGCTTTATCTGTTATAAACTGTGTTAAAAATAAGTTTAAAAAATCACTCAAGTTTAAGGAAACTAACACAGTAATGTTTTATATATTTATATGTTTTGGCTCTTAAAGACCTCCATTTTAATATACCTGAGTCATTCTGAACTAGAATAATGAAATACACATTTGCTTTAATATTTTATAGCCAGTCCTGAAGTTGGTGAAAAGTTCAGTTTCCATAAAAAACAAAACCAAATGCAATCAACTTTTCTAGTCTCTACTCTAGAAATTGAAAAAGAAAAAAAAAGTTCGGACACTTAGAATACTGAAACTAAGAGTACAGTAGCCTAGTGTTTAATAAATAAAATACAAAGATGCCAGCAAGAACAAAGAAATTCATTATTTGACAGAAACCATACAGGAAAACTCAGATCTAGGGATAATGGAAGAATTTATGACCAGTCAAGAGATAGAGATCACAGAAGGTAAAATGGACAATTTGATTACATAAAATTCAGAAGATTTTATACAAATAAAACTAATACAGCTAAAATTAGGAGGTAAGGAGGAAATTGGGGGAAAGTTTTTGCAGCAATTTTCTCTGACAAAAGTCTCATTTCAAGACATATAGTAAACTGATTCAAATTGACATTCCCTATTCGACAAATGGTCAAAGGAAATGGAGACGTAAGTTTTCAGAAGAAGAAATTCAAGCTATTTGAATTATAGAAATGCAAATTAAAACAATTCAGAGGTTTCACCTTACACCTGTATGTTTGGCAAAATTTGGCAAAAATTGATAAAAGAGTAAAATGGCTAATTGTAGAGGGGCTAGAGGAAAAGATATATGTTAATGTACTGTTGATCAACTGTGAACTGTATGGGCATTCTGGAAAGCAATTTGGAATTATGTCCAAAAAGCTACCAAACGATACATACTTTTGACCCAGCAATACTACTATAATATCTAAACCTCAAAGAGATTAAAAAAAATACAGGAAAAATGCCCATATATACAAAAATATTTATAGCAGCCTTTTCTTTGCTGGTTAAGTAAGAATTGGAAACTGAGTATGCCCATCACTTGATAAATCAATGATCAAAATGTAGTATATGAATATGATGGGATACTATTTTATTATAAGAAATCATGAATTGATAGTTTCAAAGAAACCTAAGAAGACCAGTATGAACTGATGCATTATGAAAGAAGTATTCCAAGGAAAACAATTTTTACATGAATAATGATATTTCAAAGACAACTTTGATGAACACAATAACCAATACAACTCTAGAAAACTCAAGATGATACATGTTACCCTCTTCCTGATTCAGAGGTGAGTGCAGACTAAGACATTTTTCTCTGGACGTAACCAAAGTGGGAACTTGTTTTACTTGATTATACATGCTAGTAACAGGGGATTTGTTTTCCTTGCTTTCTCAAAAGGGGAATGAAGGAAGTAGGGGAGAAGATGGATTTTCATTGACAGAAAAAGATAAAATTTTATTTTAAAAATGAAAAAAATAGTATTTCACTGCTATTTTCTGTTTCTCACATCATCTTAATATCACATGTATCCCTGTCCCTCCCACTCCTCAAGACCCATCCCATATGACAAATAGTATATTTGAGAGAGAGAGAGAGAGAGAGAGAGAGAGAGAGAGAGAGAGAGAGAGAGAGAGAATAATACAATTGACCAATACGTTGAAAATGTCTAAAGATGTGTTCAATTTGTAACAACCCCTACCTCCCAATGAGAACCTTCCACCTCCTCAAAGTGATAGGCTGGGACTGTCTCTTCTCATATCTCGTCATTTGAGTCTTGCTGGATTTTCATAATTTTATTGCATTAATTTTTAATTTTTTGGCATGTCAATGCTCTCTCAATTTACATTATTATAGTGGTATTACTATGTGTTGTATATTGTTTTCTTGGTTCTGCTTACTTTGCTCTGTATCAGTTCATGTATATCTTTCCATACCTCTGTTTAATCAACACATCATTTCTTACAGCACAATAATAAACAATTACATTCATGTAACACAATTTGTTTAAATATTCCCTAATTTGTGGGCATCTACTTGATTTCCAGGTTTTAGGCATAAAAAAATACTGCTTAAATATTTTGGAGTATATGGAAACTTTCTTCTTATCAATGGCATCCTTGGTTCAAAAATGACATTTTAGTCGTTTTAATTGCACAATTCCAAATTGCTTTTCAAAATGAACATACCATCTCCACCAATGGGATATTAGTGTGCCAATGTATTAGTGTGCCTATCTTTCCACAACTCAGTCAATTTTGAGTGTTGCTATTTTTGGCATCTTCACCAATTTGTAGAGTATGGGGTAAATCTCCTAGCTTGCTTTGATTTAAATTTCTCTTTAGTGATTTGAAGCATTTTTATGTCTCTGTGCATACTTTGTAGTTGAGAAATGTTCGTTCATATCCTCTGACTTTATCTGTTGAGAAATGAGTTATATATATTTAATAATTGTTCATACATCTTAGATACCAAGCCTTTATCAGAGAAATTTAATACAAAGTTTTTTTTTCCCATTTGACCACTTTACTTCTTATCCTAGACACATAAATATTATCTGTGCAAAAACATTTCAATTTCAAGTTCCCTTTTCAACTATAAACGTGGTATAATGTTTCATGAATTATTTTACTTTAATTTTTTAAGGTGATCTTGTTCCCAGTGGCTCTCTTCTCTTCATCCCTAAGTCCCCTCATCTCATTGAATATTCCCCTTTCCTCTCCTCCCCTTCAGTAGTCTTGTTCCTTAGTTTTTGTTTTTTAATTAATTTCTTTATTTCACTTTTAACATTCATTTTCACAGAATTTTTGGGCTCCAAATTTTCTCCCCCCTTGTCCCCTGCCCCCACCCCAAAATACCGAGCATTCCAATTGCCCCCATCACCACTCCGCTCTCTCCTCCATCATTCCTCTCTGACTTTGTCTCCATCCTCTCCTCTGTCCTGTTGGGCCAAATAACTTTCTATACCCCTGTACCTGTATTTCTTATTTCCTAGCGGCAAGAACAGCACTTGACAGTTATTCCTAAAACTTTGAGTTCCTACTTCTTTTCTTCCCTCCCTCCCCTCCCCCTCCCTTTGGAAGGCAAGCCATTCAATATAGGCCAAATCTGTGTAGTTTTGCAAATGACTTCCATAATAGTCGTGTTGTATAAGACTAACTATATTTCCCTCCATCCTATCCTGCTTCCAATTACTTCTATTCTCTCTTTTGATCCTGTCCCTCCCTATGAGTGTCGACCTCAAATTGTACTCTCCTCCCCATGTCCTCCCTTCCATCGTCCCCCCCACCCTGTTTATCCCCTTGTCTCCCACCTTCCTGTATTGTAAAATAGATTTTCATACCAAAATAAGTGTGCATTTTGTTCCTTCCTTTAGTGGAATGTGATGAAAGAAAACTTCATGTTTTTCTCTCACCTCCCCTCTTTTTCCCCAAACTAAAAAAATCTTTTGCTTGCCTCTTTTATGAGAGATAATTTGCCTCATTCCATTTCTCCCTTTCTCCTCCCATATATTTCTCTCTCACTGCTTGATTTCATTTTTTTTAAGATATGATCCCATCCTCTTCAATTCACTCTGTGCACTCTGTCTCTATGAGTGTGTGTGTGTGTGTATGTGTGTGTGTAATCCCACCCAGTACCCAGATACTGAAAAGTTTCAAGAGTTACAAATATTGTCTTTCCATGTAGGAATGTAAACAGTTCAACTTTAGTAAGTCCCTTATGACTTCCCCTTGTTGTTCACCTTTTCATGCTTCTCTTCATTCTTGTGTTTGAAAGTCAAATTTTCTTTTCAGCTCTGGTCTTTTCATCAAGAATGCTTGAAAGTCCTCAATTTCATTGAAAGACCAATTTTTCCCCTGAAGTATTTTACTCAGTTTTGGTGGGTAGGTGATTCTTGGTTTTAGTCCTAGTTCCTTTGACTTCTGGAATATCCTATTCCATGCCTTTCGATCCCTTAATGTAGAAGCTTCTAGATCTTGTGTTATCCTGATTGTATTTCCACAGTACTTGAATTGTTTCTTTCTAGCTGCTGCAATATTTTCTCCTTGACCTGAGAATTCTGGAATTTGGCCACAATATTCCTACGAGTTTCTCTTTTTGGATCTTTTTCAGGTGGTGATCGGTGGATTCTTTCAATATTTATTTTGCCCTCTGGTTCTAGAATCTCAGGGCAGTTTTCCTTGATAATTTCATGAAAGATGATGTCTAGGCTCTTTTTTTGATCAGGGCTTTCAGGTAGGCCCATAATTTTTAAATGGTCTCTCCTGGATTTTTTTTCCAGGTCAGTTGTTTTTCCAATGAGATATTTCACATTCTCTTCCATTTTTTCATTCTTTTGTTTTTGTTTTGTGATTTCTTGGTTTCTCATAAAGTCATTAGCCTCCATCTGTTCCATTCTAATTTTTAAAGAACTATTTTCTTCAGTGAGCTTTTGAACCTCCTTTTCCATTTGGCTAATTCTGCTTTTGAAAGCATTCTTCTCCTCATTGGCTTCTTGAACCTCCTTTGCCAATTGAGTTAGCCTATTTTTCAAGGTGTTATTTTCTTCCGCATTTTTTTGGGTCTCCTTTAGCAGGGTGCTGATCTGTTGTTCATACTTTGCTTGCAAGTCTTTTATTGTTCTTCCCAGTTTTTCCTCCACTTGTCTAACATAATTTTGAAATTCTTTTGAGCTCTTTATGACCTTTTCCCAGAACTGATCCCATTGAGTGGGCTGGGATGTAGAAGCACTGACTTCCGTGTCTTCCCCTGATGGTGAGCACCCGGTCTTCCTCATTAGAAGGGAGGGGAGGAGAAACCTGCTCACCAAGAAAGTAACCCTCTATAGTCTTGATTTTTTTTCCCTTTTCTGGGCATTTTCCCAGCCAGTGACTTGACCTCTGAATATTCTCCTCACACCCACCTCACCTCTGGATCCTCCCAGCCAGCACTTGTGGTCTGAGACTCAAATGCTGCTTCCCAGCCTCAGGGCTTTGGGCGGGGGCAGGGCTGCTGTTCAGTGTGAGATTAAGTTCAGGTGCTCAGGTGGGGGCAGGGCCGCTTCACGGGGCTCAGTTCCCTCAGGGGGTTTATGCAGAGACCTTCAACAATGGATCTGGGCTCCTGCCTGCTTGGGGAGCCCTGGTCTGCTCCTGCCTCCGCTGTTGCCTCCAGAGGGGGCCTGAGTATGGGGGCACCCCACTCCCCTCTCAACCCACCAAAGAGACCTTCTCACCGACCCCCGTCACCTGTGGGTGGAGGGACCCTCGTGGCCACTGGAGATCCCATCCCTGAAGTCTGCTCGGACCTGCTCCTCTCGGTGCGAGGGACAGGGCAGGGCTGGGCTGGGCTCTGCGTCCACAGTGCGATGGACCTTTTGTGAGAGGTTTGCAGGTCCCTCTGGAACAGAAATCTTATCCGCTCCGCTGTTATGTGGCTTCTCCTGCTCCCAAATTTATTGGCAGCTCTTTACTACAGATATTTCATGGGCTGTGGGTTCGGAGCTAGTGTATTTGTTTGTTTCTACTCTGCCATCTTGGCTCCGCCCCCTGTTCCTTAGTTTTTAAGTCTCATTTTAATGTCCCTCTCTCCAAAAATGATGTCTTTCACTCTTTTCATTATCTATCTTCTCTTCCATTTACTCTAGATTCTCATTATATGATTTGTGACTTCTATAATTATCTTGTCTCTTTCTCTTATCTGTATTCTTCATGTTACCAAAGCTTCCAAGGTTTCCATTCTAAGTTCTCCCTTCTAGGTACTTTATGCTACTGTTTTGTGTGGCTTACTCTATAGATTCTCCTTTTCTACTATACCTCATTTCCAGACAAATGCCAGTTAATTTATCTGAAAATAAGGTACAATGGAAAAGGATAGCCTATAGGGTAAGCCATACAAAACTACCCAAGCCTCACTTGGTCTTTGAGCTTTGATGGCTCAGAGTGAGAGTGAAAATAGCATTTGTTTCTGTTCTGTCCAGAAACTCTGTGGTCTTCACTTACCAGTTTGATTTTTTTTTTTTGAGTAGGGAAACTAAGTCATCTTTTCTCTTACCTAATTTTAAACTGCTGAAGAGGTGTTGCCTCAGACAACAGGGAAAGATCTTTGTTTAAAAAGGCCAAGGTCTCCAATTGCATCTGGGGTCATTCTGAGTAGTCCTGACCTATGTCTTCTCACTGGACTCAGATGACCCTGGAGGAGAGATTGAGGCTGGTGACTTTGCACAGCCCTGCCACACTCTAGCCCAATTCACTCGCAAGTGAAGACATCACCTTCTTGATTCACTAGTCCTCTAAGAATGAAGACAAACAACAATATTTCCAGAGAAATGCTGTTAATGATAATAATAGCTAACATTATTGTAGTACTTACTATGTGCCAGGTACTATATCAAGCACTTTATGCATACTGTTTCTATGATCCTCACAACAATCCTGGGAGGTAGGTTCTATTATTATCCCCCTTTTTGAGATTAGGAAATTGAGAGAAACAGAGGTTAAGTGACTTTCTACAGGTCATGCAGCAAGTAAGTATCTGAGGCTAAATTTGAACTGGGTTTTCCTTGACTCTAGGCCCACATTCAATTATCCACCTCAGACACTTGACACTCACTAGTTTTGTGACCTTGGGCAAGTCACTTAACCCCAGTTGTCTCATCCTGGGTCATCTCCAGTCATCCTCATGAATATCTGCTCACTAGATTCATATGACTCTGGAGGAGAAGTGAGGCTGGTGACCTGCACAGCCCTCCCTCACTCAAAACAAAGTCAAGTGCAAGTCATATCATTATTTCTCTGATGGCATGGTCTCCTTTGACAATGAAGGATGAACACAACAACTGTGCTACCCAGCACTGCCCCCCGTCACCATGTCCCTGATTATGCAGGTCACTGCTGATTCATATCCTTTCTTGCTGACCTTTTTTCTGACATTTGCCTGGAAATCTCCCAGTGCTTCAGAGGTCAATTGCCACCAGAAGTTCAAACTCTTCCTTCTTCTCAGGACAATTAAACTTTTCAGGCACCAAATTCCCCCTGACCTCTTTCAGTATAAGGTTCTAATCTCCTTTTAATACCAATCTTCTTTTAGGAACATTTGCCAATAGACCAACCTCCCACCTCTAATCCAAGACCTCTTTCCTTTCTTCTTTTTCAGTCTTTCTCCTTTCTTTCTCACTCCACTGTAGAGCTTTCTCTTTTAGACACCACAGAAGTCATCTTCCCCATATTGCCTGCCATGGATTTGACCCTGATTTGACTCACTTCTCTCTATCTCTCTATTCCCCTCCCTGCCTATATGTATCCTTTCATTTGTAATATAGATTTACAAAAGAAGTTTCATCTGTATGGAGAGTATTGCCAGGTTCTGTCCTTAATGTCCTCTATCTGCCTCCTTGATGTTACTTCTCTCAGATTTCCACCTTCACCCTTGTCTCTAAGTCTTTCACTGGTATCTCTGTTGTCACTGAGTTTCTGTTATTTGGGAGTTTGAGAAACAATCTCTTCAATCTCTATTTTCTTTAAAAAATGTTTCAAACCTTTATTATCTTTCCTTATTATCCTTTTTATCTTTCTTTATTATCTTTTGTCCTTTATGATTAAACTTAGATCTTCGGTGGCTCTGGGTTGCATTCTGAGCTCCATTGCTCTTTGGAGCACATTATTCCATTCCCTCCTACATCTTCTAGTGGAGACAGAATAGTCTTGCATTATTTAAATGTCCTCATCAGGACAGCAATGTTTTGTTTTGTTTTCCCTTCATTCCTTTTTGGACCATATTTCTGGAAATTTTTTTCTACTAGGCATTGTAACATCTTCCCCCCTTCCCACTGCTTTTCAGCTTACTGTTATACATTAAGTTCCCTTTGGAAAGGTAGGTTCATCCAGGGCAGAGATTAATATTACCTAATGAGCTCATAGGCATGCTAAGGTTAGTAAACTGACATCTGAAAAGTTCTTTGAACCAAAGCTTTTCCTTTAACACACACACACATATACACACACTACATATAGATAGATAGATAGATAGATAGATAGATAGATAGATAGATAGATAGATAGATATAGATGTAGCTATATAGATATAAATATTGTGAATATAATATCTATATACATATGGATATATGGATCTATCTCTATACAGTGTGTGTGTGTGTGTGTGTGTGTGTGTGTGTGTGTGTGTGTGTGTAAGCACCTGCTTCAAGGGAAAGTCTTCACATGCTTGGTGTAGACACCCCCCCTAACTCACCAGCGGGTTCAGGCCCTGTCACTTACCTTCAGCTTGGTTTAGCCCATCTACTGAGACAGTTTTACTGAGATGTGACCACTATAGCTTCTTAGAGTCAAAGGTGAGAGGTAGATGAGCAGCCCTGAAAAGGTCTTGGAAAGCTCTTACACCAGAGGTGTTAGTCCTTCTCAAGCTATACCCCTATGGCATAGAATAGATACTCATTAATTCAAAGATATTTTGAGTTGAGGTTGACTTGGTAGGTTTTTGTTGGGGGAAATGGGGAATAAAGGGAATGGTTTTTTTTTGAGTAAGGCCCTTTTTGTTGGTGGTTATCCTTCATTTTCTAAGAGGGCCATGACAACAGGTGGGTGATGCCATGACATGCAAGTAATTGGATTTATGTGAGGGAGGACTGTGCAAAGTCACCAGTCTCATTTTCTCCTCCAGAACCATCTGGATCCAGTGGCCAGATATCAGTCAGGATGACAAGATGGTGCTGGATATAATAGGAGATTTTGGTTTTGTAAAAAGCCAAAGTTTTTAACAGGTCTCAGTTTGACTGAGGCAATACCCATTCAATGATTAAGGCAAGTTAAGAACTGAGGAAAAAGATGGCCTAAATTGGCCTCATAAAAGCAGAAATAGGTGAGTCAGGATGGCTGAGTGGTCTAAGGTACTGTGTTCAAGTCATAGTCTCCCCTTGAGGTGTGGGTTCAAATCCCACTTCTGACATTTCCCTTTTTCACCTTCTGCTATGGTCCCTCCACTATCCGAGCACGACTTGAAGAGAACAGAACTACATGCCCAGGCTCCTAACTCCACTGACACAAATCCTTTCTTGACAACTTAACCCCTTGGCCTAACAGTGGAAGAAGCCCTCTCCAGAAACTCAACATATCTGTTTACAAGATCCAGGCAAGAGAGATCTTTGACTCTCATGGAAACCCTACTGTTGAAGTTGATTTCTACACTGAAAAAGGTCAATTCTGAGCCACTGTGCCCAGTGGTACTTCTACTGGTATCCATAAAGCCCTGGAGCTCTGAGACAATGATAAGATGCACTACATGCGAAAAGGTGTCTCAAAAGCAGTTAATCACATCAATAAAACTATTGCCCCAACACTGATTAGCAAGAAATTGAATGTTGTGGAGCAGGAGAAGATCAACAAATTAATGATAGAGATGGACGGTACTGAGCATAAATCTAAGTTTGGTGCAAATGCCATTTGGGGAACATCTCTGGCTATTTGTAAGGCTGGAGCAGTTGAGAAACATGTCTCCCTGTACTGTCATATTGCTGACCTTGCAGGCAACAATGAAGTTATCCTGCCAGTTCCAGACTTCAATGTAATCAATGGTGGCTCCCATGCTGGTAACAAGTTGGCCGTGCAAGAGTTCATGATCTTCCCTGTTGGAGCAGCAAACTTTAAGGGGGCTGAGAGCTTTGGAGCTGAGGTCAACCACAACCTGAAGAGTGTGATTAAGCAGATATATGGACAGGGCACCACCAACGGAGGGGATGAGCATGGCTTTTCTCCTAACATCCTGGAGAATAGAGAAGCTCTGGACCTGCTAAAGAATGCTATTGGTAAGGCTGGCTACACTGATAAGGTCGTAATTGGCATGGATGTTGCTGCCTCTGAATTCTTCTGATCTGGGAAATATGACTTGGACTTCAAGTCTCCTGATGATTCCCGCAGATATATCTCCCCTTCTGAGCTTGGGGACCTCTACAAGAGCTTCATTGAAGATCCCTTTGACCAGGATGATTGGGAGGCTTAGAAAAACTTTACTGCTACTGCTGGCATCCAGGTGGTAGGAGATGATCTCACAGTGACCAAGTGAATTGAAAAGGTTGTGAATGAGAAGGCCTGCAATTGCCTCCTACTCAAAATGAACCCATGACTGAATCTCTCCAGGAATGCAAGCTGGCCCAGTCCAGTGGGTGGGGAGTAATGGTTTCCCATCATTCTGGGGAGACTGAAGATACCTTCATTGCAGAGCTGGTGGTGGGTCCCTGTATTGGGCAGATCAAGACAGGTGCCCCCTGCTGGTCTGAGCATCTGGCCAAGTATAACCAGCTTCTCAGAATTGAGGAAGAGCTGGGCAGCAAAGCTAAATTTGCTTGGAGGAACTTCAGAAACCCTCAGGCCAAGTAAGCTTTGTGGCTAGGAGTCCTAAGAGTTTGAAGGTGCCAGTAACCTCTATAGAAGTCTGCTTCTGTCCTAAGAATGGGCAGCACCAAGCACTAGACCAGGCTTGTTTTGGGGGCAGGGGCCTCTGCTGCTTAATTTCCCTCTCCCTTCCACATTTCTGTGATGTTCTCACTGCTTCATTAGAATTGTCTTATACCGGAGACTACCTGATCATCTGGCTCTCTGTCAGAAGACCTTTTATCATCCTGTGACTGGGAGGGTGACCTGTTCTCACCCCCAACCCTGGAGTTGATGTGTGGAGCCATGTACTTGTGATGCAGCCCTGATGAGCCGACAGGCCAAACCCTTAGTGGCTTCTTTGTGCAGAATAAAAGTGTTCAGTAACCCACTGGGGAAAAAGGCAGAAACAACTATTGTTTATATTTACTCTGAACCAACCAAGGCCCAAATGGTGACCAAGTAGGGCTTGGTCTGGGACCTATTGTTGGCCAATCCATGAGAGCCATAGTGATTTTGGTTTAAGATACCACTTCTGATCTAGAGAAACCCTGAGTATTTCATTGGTTCCAGTCTCTCCCCTTTCCCAATCACATCTTGTAGTCCCATTGGATCATAGTTTTAGAACTTTAAGGGACCCTAGCAATCACCTGCCCAAGCCCCTCATTTTACAGATGAAGAAACTGAGGTTCAGCAAAGATTTGCCCATTACCAATTACATGGGAGGTAAGAATGAGAGGTTAGATTCAAACTCAGTTCCAAATCCAGCATTCCTTTCAATGTAACATACAGTTCTTCTATTTAAAAAAAAATCACGTAAAACAAACCAAAGAGGAGCCTTCATATAAATAACTTTTTCACCATATTCAATTGACATCATCTTAAAAGAACCCTTTAAAGCTAACTCTTGTTAGCTTTAAAATGTAGAATGCTATGTAGTATTGTGCCATTTATAATGGTGATTATTAGTCTTCAGGTTTATATTTGTCACATTTATTCTTCAAAACAGAGCAAGTTGACTATTATCAAAGGACCTATTCCTTCCTCAAATCAAAAGGATTCTTTTTTCTTCTCACCTCTTAATAGACATCCTCTTAAATGATTGAATATACATTTATTTATGCTAATTGTTTTCTGGGTGTTATTCAAAAGTCCCTGATATTTGCTATACTGAAGCCATCTAGCACATATGAAAGACAAACACATCAATCTTTCCTTGCTCTGAACCTCCCTCCCCATACTGTTGAGGGCCAGGGTGGAGTGCTGTTGACAAGATCAGGAAAGACCTTCGGGGAAACTGTTCTTTGAGACTGTGCTCATTATCATCTGGAATGGCTCTCCATGCCCCCTAGATGTTGCTGTCTCCGTGAGACAAATATGGGAACTACAGAAGACAAGGGATATGTAAAATAGATGTCCTCTAGACTAACAGTCTTTAAAGACAATAGGACTGGCCAAATGGCTTGCAGTTTCTGTCTATAAATACCTTGACCCTCAGATCAATAAATGGAACTGGTCTATCTTTTCCAGCCTCCCGAATCTCTTTTCTTCAACCACTTCACGGAGCCGTGTAGGGATGCGGGCAGTCCGCTACACCATACCCCACAACCCAACCTATATGATGTTCCTATGGCTGCATTTGATGGCCTTGCTGGTAGCATTGACAAAAAAGAGATTCATTACACCCCAAAAATTGTTTTATAAGGGAAAGGTTTATTCTTTTCTCTTGGCTTCATGTCACTACAAGAGACAATGAGGCTGATGAAGTATATTAAAGTTTGTTTGGTAGTATAAAGCCTTGAAGCAAAACCTTCAGGGAAAACAAACAAACAAAATAGATGAAGACCTTGTACTCTGTCAGTAACCCGCTGGCTAGAACAGATAAATCAGAACTTAGAGAATTAAAATGCAAGGGAGAAGTTGAATTTTTTGTGTTTATTTCAACAGATTTTTTTTTGAAGCTTCAGATTGAATTCAACAGATATTTCTGGTGAAAACTAAGATATTGGGCTTGAAAAAAAAGCCACAGAAAAACATGAGATGGATATATCAGGGTAAAAAAAAGCACATCACTATGTATTTCTAATAGACATCATTTTTCTTTTTCCCAGTCATATATTCTTCTTATTACTACTTGTCTTCTCATTGTTCTGTAAAGCATATCACTGTTATTGAGGCAAAAGATGCGTTTTCCCCAGTAAGCGTCTTCCCTCATCTCCCCACTGTTCTGTGTTCCTTTGATTTGTCTTTACAAATCTCATATTAATATGCTTTTTGTCCATTATTCTACCTATTCAGTACTCAGTCTTTTTGCTTTCCTTTTGTGAATATAAAAACATCAAGGTTCTGCTGGGACGTAGTGATAACACTGTCACCATAGAGCAAAATTCTGTATAAGGCAGGCATCTCTTAGATCCCCTTATAGGAGTGATAGCCACATAATAAAAAGGTTCATTTTCAGATGGTTTGATCAGAAATGTGGCAGGCATGCCCACTATGGTTTTAGAACAATTTTTATCGTATAATGGAAGAGCAATGATCCTGAATTAAGGGAACCTGAGTTAAAACTTTCCTCTGATTATGTTATTCCCCTCTGCAACAAACTGCAATTGTTTCCTATGACCTCACCCTTTGCCCCATTTGGTATTTCCACCCCTATAAAGGGTGTAGGATTTCCACCTACCTTTCCAGACTTATTTCACATTGCACCCTTTCAAGAAGGAAGGAGGAAACAAGTGTTTATTAAGCACCTACTATGTACTATCTACTGTTCTAAGGGTTTTAGAAGTATTATCTTATTTGATCTCCCAACAACTCTGGCAGATAGATGTTGTTATTATCCATTTTACAGTTGAGGAAGCAAACAGAGGTTTAAGTGATTTGCTTAAAGTAACATAGCAAGTGTCTGAGACTGGATTTGCATACTGATCTTCCTGACTTCAGACCCAGTGCTACACCTACTCTGCCACTTAGTTACCTTATCCTACATTCCTAGAATGCACTCCGTTCTTCACAGAATTTGAATTGCAGAATTCCAAGCATCCTTCAAAATTCAGTTCAAGAGTTCCTTCCTCATCCCTCCCAGTTGCTAGTGCCTTCCCAGAAAATAACTTATGCACATATTATTTGTACTTGAACATTTTCTCCTCCAAAAGAATGTAAGTTCCTTCACATTTGGAGCTCTTTCATTAATGTCTTTGCATTATTATCTTTGCATAGCACAGAACATGGCAGGTTCTTAATAAATGCTTTTTTGAATGATTGTGATTTTGGACAAAATACAACTTCCTCTAGTCTCAATTTCCTCATTTGTTAAATGAGGGAGTTAAACTAAACAGCTTCTGAGTTCCCTTCCATCTCCAAGCCTGTGATTGTATGATATATCCAAGAGAGGGAGAGATCACATTGCAGGAAATGACAAAGCCAGCTTCCTTGAGAGATTGTCCCTAAGCTAGGTCTTGAAGGAAGAGAAGGATTTCTATAGGCAGAGATATGTTTTTTGGAGTGTGAAGGACCATTCCAGTTATAGGAAATAAGAGAAGGCAGGACAAGATAAAGGAATAAATGGTAGTCTAGTTTGGCTCACTTTGTGGAGCATATGAAGATAGAGGATTAGGATGCAATAATGTTGGAAAAAAGTTGAGAGTCATAGGTCTGTGTTTAAGTCTCCAAAACATGCATGTGCTGAGTATGAAGGTAAAATTTACCAGTTCTTGGTCCCATCAATAAAATCTCCAACTCAGACAAACTTCCCAATCATAAAGGAAGTCATATTCATAAGAGAGAGAATGTGGGATAGTTTTACATATATATATATATATATATATATATATATATATATATATAGTTATATATAATATAACTATATATATAGTTATATTATATATATATGTATGTATATATATATACATATATATGTGTGTGTGTGTATATATATGTATATATACACACACACACACATATATATATATATATATATATATATATATATATATATATCACAATGGATAGAGTGACAGGCCCCTGGAGTCTGGAGGACCTGAGTTCAAATTTGACCTCAGACATCTATAAGATCTATACATCTATAAGATCCTGGACTATTCACTTAATCCCAATTGCCTCCCAAAAAAACCCCCACACCCACATAACTAAATAAAAAACCAAGATAAACCCAAAATAAATTATAGTGCTGAGAAGCAATATGTGCAGAAGAAATTTCCAGTAGAAGTCAGTAGATATTAAGGGATATGGAGTGTATATTTGTGAGACTTTGGATTTTTATTCTGGAAGGAAGGAAATTACATAAAGAAGCAGGGGAAGAGAGCCAAGTCTTAATGCAAGTCACTTAGCATTTTGTCTTTCAAACAGATCTTTCTCTGGAGGATATTGGGTAGGAAAGAAGCTTAGGTGGAGCTTTTCTCAGCTCAGTACCTTTCTTCTCCTGAAGCATGTCACCAACAATGAAAAATGTGGGCCAGAAATTGTTGCACAATTAAATGCCAGATCTTGTCAATTCCATATCCTTAACATCTTTTTCATTCTTCCCTTTCTCTCCATTCAACCAGTACCACACCCCACACTACCCCATCTCCCTGGCTTCCATATCCAAGTCTCATCACCTCTTGCCTGGCCTAATGCAACTAATAAGGCTTCCCCAGCAACAGCTCTTCTCCCCTCCATCCATCTTTCACATACCTGCGAAAGTGAAATACATTGAGCACAGATCTGACCAACTTGCTCCCCTGCTCTCAAAGTTCCATTTCGGTTTCCTATTTCATCTAGAATAAAATAAAAACCCTTCAAATAGGCTTCCTTTTAGCCTTATTGTGCTTTACATCCCTTCACATACTCTGTGTTCTCCCAAACTGGCATACTTAAAGCTCCCCATGAGCAGAATATCATCTCTTATGTTCATGTGTTTCCACAGGTCTCTCCTTAGGCCTAAAATGCCCTCTCTTCTCATCTCTTCTTTTTGACAATCCTAGTTCCCTTCAAGGTTTATTCTGATTTTCCCAGTTATTAGTCTTCACCTCCACTCCAATTATATTTATTTTACCTATAACTAATTGTTTGCACTTACCTGCTGGTGCATGGTTTCCTTCAAGTAGAATATAAACTTCTTGTGAATGAGCCCTCTCTTATTCTACCTCTTATAGCCCTTCCTCTAGCACAGTGCCTGGTACCACACCAGCTGCTTGATAATTATTTGTTGAATCAAATGTTAGAACTGAAAAGATCTTTGCAGCTTGTTTATCCACTGGTCGCATTTAGAAATCATTACTCTACCATCTCTTGCAAATAGTCATCTGCCCTCTTCCAGAGCCCTTGCAGTGATAGGAGGGAGGAGGGGGCTCTCTGCATACTAAGACAATCTTGTATTATAAGAAAGTTCAAAAATAACAACAATGACAATAACTTTCCTATTTTGATCCCAAACTTAGTTATAGAGAATTACTTCCTATCTTATACTTTCTTCAACATTAGTCCTAATTGTAATCTCTGAATTGACATAGAGAGATCTACAAATATTTGAAAACAAGTATGAACCCCTTCTCCTTCCTTTCAGGAAAAAAAAAAAACACCTAAAGAAAGAAAATACATTTTCCGAGCTAGTTATCCCCAATTTCTTCAACTCTTCTAGACCAGTCATTTCCCAATTTCTTTCCTCTGGATGCATTCTAATTTGTGCTTCCATACACATGGATATCAGAAAAGATTCTGTTAAATGCCTTGCAGAAATCAAATTCAACTATATCTATAGCATACCCTTGATTTAATAATCCGGGAACTATATAAAAGGTGAAATGAAGTTAGTTGGGTATGATTTGTTTTTTATTGAGTCTATAGTAGCTCCCAATAACTATTGGCCCACTATGGGCACACTACCTGGGGAACAAATGTAAATCATTGTTATAGCAGGGAAATTTAAGAGTATTTAGGTCAACTTCATAATCTTACAGATGAGGACACTATTAGTGGGGGAGCTCAGGATTCAAACCAAGGTCTCCTTGACCCAAGTTCAGACTTCTTTCTGCTCTACCACATGACCTTCCTTTAGAGATAGCTATGATCACATTGATCATTGATTAAGATAAGAAAAATGCTGCCTTCTCTCTTTAAAACAGGTACTCAAGAGTACCATATAGGCAAGAAAAGCTCCATTTCTATAAGACAGTAATAATATTCAGATAACAAGAATTCTACATGGCTGTCAAAAAAACTTTCATTGGTATGAAATCAATATTAAGACCTGACAAGTTGCTAAGGATCCTGAAGAACTGGAAGGCAAAGAACATGAGAGACAATATTTTCTTTCTTTTTTTTTACCTACAAAGTTTCAAGAGATAGTTTATTTTAGCATCATGGCCTACTTAAGATGTCATAGATTCATCACTGAAAATTTTGATAGGCTCATGATTTAGGTGGACAACTGGAGCCCATGAATATGATACATTTTGAAATTTTGTCAAAACACCTACTTTAGCTTGAGGCATATTTGAATTACACATTACATGCTATTTTCTAACAGAGAAATCTGAACTATGTGTAACCCAGAAGAAAAAATTCAAGACTTCAAGTATTACCTAACTATAATAATCTTAAACTATCATTAGGATAATTTCTAATAAAGTACCTTTTTTGGGCATGATGCTTTAACTTGTTTTCTAATTTGTGTTCTCCCAAAGGGTCAATTTCATAATAAAATCACAGAGTTATATAATGAAAGAAAGTCTCGTTTCCATTTATGTAACAAAGACTTATTAAATTACAACTATGTGTAAGAAAATATGTTTGGTATTAGGGATACAAAGACAATATAATACAATATCAATAAACATATTATAAGTATATTATAATGTCAATTTAAATTTATTATTTTTCTAGTATAATAAGAGAAACAGTTCTGACACTAAAGGGCAGAGGACTAGAAGGTCCATTCTACTGGTGTAAGTATGTTTTATTGGGGAAAAACAACATGTATACAGAGCAATTAGACATAAAATATGCTTGAATTGATCCGCAGTCTCATCAATGTAGGTATTCCTTCCAAAGACAAATTTAAACCCATATATGCCTGCAACTCTATATGACTATTGTCCATGTTTATCTACTAGTTCATTAAGGGATATCCTCCCATCATGCTCAGGAACTTCTTTGCTTTCTTTTGATAGCATGAGGATAACAGTGAACAAGTTAGGCTGGACTTTAGTGATCACTCAATCTGACCAGGGGATTTTACCATAATTTTTGATTACACATTTCTTCAAGATATTAGCTTTCTGGGTAGTTAATTGATTTTTGACTTCTAATTCTTTATTTCTGATCCATAGTTTCCAAAGTATTTTTAGTAGCTTCCCTTAATTTTGCCTTCACATTAGAGTCATTGAGTAGCAAAGTACATATTGATTTACTTGGGTCGGTTTCATCAGACTCATATGATTTCTCTTACATCTTCATCCTCTGCAACAGATATTGATGAGCATGTGGGAATTATTGTAGTAGTGAATTTTTTTCAAATACTTAATAATAACAGTGTTACATGGGATGACCAAATATTCTATGAAATAATGTTTTTTGTTGCCTTTGATCAAAAGATAAAACCTCTGCTGCTAATTCCTTTCTTTGACTCCACTAGGAGAACATCTGAGCTACCTTTCCATTTTGCTACAACTTACTTCTGGCTTTATTTTATAATGAAGATTTCAAGAAGGAAGAAAGGAAAGAAAGGAGGAAGGGAGGGAGAAGGGAAGGAAAAAGGGAAGGAAGGAAGGAAAGAGAGAAGGAAAGAACAAAGAAATGAAGGAAAGCATTTATTAACATTTATTACGTGGCAGGTGTTGTGCTTATAAGTGGTGATACAAATATAAAAAGTAGATATCTGCTCTTGAGGAACCTACATTCAGAGACTATATACATAGAGGTTCTGTGGACATGAAAGGGAGCTTTGACTTAGAGTCACAAGAATGGCGAGTTAGTTGTCAGGTTAATCAGTTAATGTACCATTTTCAAAAGTAATAGTAACATTAATTTTTTTTTTAACTCTACTCAGAGAAAAAGTAGAAAGTGGTATCTGTGCTAGCAGTAGGGTATGGGGTGGGGAGGAGGAGGCTGGTTAAAGTATAGGGGTCAGCTAGATATAGGTAATTTGGACTCAGTCACCAATAAAGATGGCTCAATCTCAGTTCCTCATCATCTGTAAAACAGATCAATTGAACTAAATGATATCTGTAGTCCCTTACAAATCTAAAGCTAGGATGCTGTTAAATATGTATTTATGTACACAAATAGCCTATTTCTATACGTATATATATATAATACATATAAAGTATAAATACAATGTATACATATACAAATATATATATGCATATATATATATATATATATATATATATATATATACATACACAAATGCATACATCAAATTTCCTCATTTGTTAAAATGATGGTTTTGGATGAGCTTAATCCTTAGATTCCTTCAAAGTTTAGTTCAAGTGCTTACACAAGACCTTTCCTGACTCCTCTATGTCTTCCCTTCACATGTAATATTTTTACATATATGTGTGTGTCTGTGTGTATACACACATGTATTTTGTATACTCCACAAATTTCTATTTAAATTCTCCAGCATGACATGGAGATGACCTTGGGTTCTTGACTGTCTACCTTCAGGGCAGAAACTCTGGTAAATTTATCATGATAGAAAGATTTTGATTATAATCCTAGGCACAGTCTGAGTTTTCCTTCTGCGGACCAATCTGGCTAAGTACAGAAAAGTTCATGACCAGTAGGCTCGCTAGTTAGGGATAAATTCTTTGGCCATGACAGCTCATGAAATGAAGTAAAATACAAAATGTCCCATAGTCCTATGCAAGCTCCTTCTGTCTCTATAGTGATGGTGGCAGAATGGTGGAAATGTGGGCATACAGGATAAGAATCATACAGTTTTAAAAATGATTGTGAACTTTAACTTATTTTTTTTTTTAGTTTTATTAAGCTCCCCAGGAAAAATAAAGTAAAATGACAGTATGTTTTAATCTTCATTCAGATTCCATCAGTTCTTTGTCTGGAACTGGAAAGCATTTTTCTTCACTAGTCCTTTAGAATTGCCTTAGATTTTTCTATTTCTGAGAGTAGCTAAGTCATTCACAGTTGATCATCATTTATTACTGTTACTGTGTACCTTGTTTTCCTGGTTCTACTCACTTCACTTTGCTTCAATTCATGTTAAATCTTTCCAGGTTTTTCTGAAAGCATCTTGCTCATAATTTATTATAGGACAAGGGTATTCCATCATGATCATATATAACAACTTGTTCAATCATTCCCCACTTGATAATAATCCTCTCAGTCTCTAATTCTTTGCCACCACAAAAAAAATGCTGCTATAAATATGTTTCTACACATAGGTCCTTTTCCTTTTTTCAAAAATCTCTTTGGGATACAGTGTTATTGCTCGGTCAAGGAGTATGCAGTTTGATGGCCCTTTGGGATTTTGTTGCTGGCTCACCAAACTCATTGTGCACTGAACTATATACCATTTTTACCACAGTGAGACAGACCTTTCCTACTGGCCTCCTAAGCTGTATTGGGCTAGAATATTGTTTCACTCCACCCATAATTCATTTTGAGTTGTTATTTTATAGTTGTTTGGAGAGGAATTTGGAAGAGATCAGCTGAATCCCTACCTTTAATCCACTGTCTTTCTGTTCATACTTTTAATCCCTTTCCAAAAGAAATGGGTCATAGAATAAATAATAATCAGAAGTAAGATTTGAATACAGGTCTGCTGACTCTAGCGATTATCCTCTTTCTACTGTGCCATCTTATTTCCCTAACACTTTAGATTGTTTTGTTTTATAGTAATATCATATTATAATTCTATATTTCCAGTTTGATTTGTAAAATTATGGTTATAAACATTTGTTTATTAACCATTCCCTGACAAATAGAGACAGTGTGGTCTACTGGATAGAATGCTGGGCTTAAGTAGATCAAGAAGACCTGGATTCGAATTCGTCACTGACTTTGTGATGATGTCATATAATGTTCCCAGATTCAGTTTCTTTGTCTAGTAAATGAGGACAGTGAATGATATCTGTGATTCTTATGTCACAAGGCTGTTGTTAAAATCAAATGACATGTCAAAGTAAAGTGATTTATGAAGTTTAATATGTTATAAAAATGCCACCTAAAACCTGTTTGCCTTTTTATCAAGAATCTAGGAATACAGATAGTTTGCCATCTTTCTCTGCAGTCATTTCTAAATCACTGTAATTCCTGAGAAAGAAAAAAAGAAAGAAAAAAGAAAGAAGGAAGGAAGGAAAGAAAGAAAGAAGGAAAGAAAAAATAAATCTATTACTTGAGGAGGCATATTTGATTGGAAACGAGATGTACATGGATATGTGTGCATGTATATACATATATATGTACATATATACACACAGATGAGCCTATATGTAAATATGTATATACTAATGTATATACCTATATGTAGAAGCATACATATTTAGATACTTTTATACACATGTACATATGTGTATGTATATATGCACACACATAATATGTACATACATAATATACATATTGGTGATTCAAAGGAAGCACAACTACTTATATTGGCATTTTTCATGTTACATGGTCAAGACTTGTATTGCCAAGGCAATATTCACAGCACTGTTGGTGACTATGAGTATGCCAGCATAGTTCTCAATTGCAAAGTATAACAGATTCTCCACATAGAAGGCAGAAAAAAAATACGTTTTTAGACACCTGAAAGCCAAATTCCAGAACCAGAAATCCATCACAGTGACCAAGAAGTCAATAAACATAAACACTGCAGGGGACAAAGGTATTCCCAAGCCTCCCCCCCACTCCCTACCAGGCCTTTCTCACATGCAAACACTCATGAGCCTGAGCCTTGTCATGCCTGCCTGCCTGCATCCTCTCTCCTCTGCCCTGACACTGATCGCTCACATCCTCCCAGTTCTGCTCTGCCTTTCCTGTTCTGCCTGTTCAGCAAGCTTGTCCCACCACATGTGACTTAAGCCTCCAAGTTATTCAAGCAGGTCACATGAGTCTAATAAAGAATGAGCAAGATCTTTTCATTTAAATGCCTATTACATTTGACCCCAAGATTATTCATATTC